>NC_071668.1:34790984-35094015 GCF_028554725.1 Zeugodacus cucurbitae
AGAGTAAAGCGATGGACGGGACAAGGACGGAAGAAGGTGGGTCCTTGTTACATCTACTACAGCAGCCATATAAAGGAGCGCAAATTTGGTGTGGGATTCGTGGTGGGAGAGAGACTCCGTCGTCGAGTCCTGGCATTCACTCCGGTGGATGAACGTCTAGCCACAATCCGCATCAAAGCGAGGTTCTTCAGCATATCGCTGATTTGCGCCCACGCCCCGACGGAAGAGAAGGACGAAGTGATCAAAGATACCTTCTATGAGCGCCTAGAACGTACCTATGAGCGCTGCCCCCGCCACGATGTCAAAATCGTGCTTGGCGATTTCAACGCTAGGGTGGGTAAAGAAGGTGTCTTTGGCACAACAGTCGGAAAATTCAGCCTCCATGACGAAACATCACCAAACGGTGTGAGGCGGATCGACTTCGCCGGGGCCCGAAATATGGTCGTCTGTAGTACTAGATTCCAGCATAAGGAAATCCATCAAGCTACTTGGCTGTCCCCGGATCGAATCACTCGCAACCAGATCGATCATGTTGTGATAGATGGACGACATGTCTCCAGTGTTTCTGATGTGCGTACGCTTCGTGGTCCCAACATCGACTCGGACCACTATCTTGTAGCAGCTAAAATACGCACCCGCCTCTGTGTTGAAAAGCGCACACGTCAACAAACACAAGGAAGGTTCAACATCCAGAAGCTGCAATCACAACCGACAGCCGAACGATTTTCTACTCGACTTGCACTCCTGCTCTCTGAGAACACGCATCAGCATCTCGGTATAAGGGAGCTGTGGGACGGCATATCAAACTCCTTACGTACAGCTGCAACCGAAACCATTGGTTTTCGGAACAGCCAAAAAAACAGCTGGTATGATGAGGATTGTCGTCTCGCAGTGGAGAGAAAACAGACTGCCTACCTCGCAATGATACCGAGAGCTGAAGAGGGAAGCGAGACGCATTTGCAGACAAAAAAGGAAAGAGGCCGAAAAGCGTGAGTATGAAGAGCTTGACAAGCTGGCCGACAGAGGTAATGCTCGAAAATTTTACGAAAAGATCCGGCGACTAACTGAAGGTTTCAAGACCGGAGCACACTCCTGTAGGGCCCCCAGCGGTGATCTAGTGGTTGATGACCAAAGTATACTGAGTTTGTGGAGGGAACATTTCTCCAGCCTGCTGAATGGCAGTGCAAGTACAACAACAGGAGATGGCGAACCCGATTCCCCAATAGACGACGATGGAGCAGATGTTCCATTGCCCGACCGTGAAGAAATTCGAATAGCAATTACCCGCTTGAAGAACAATAAGGCGGCGGGGGCCGATGGATTACCGGCCGAGCTATTCAAATACGGCGGCGAAGTGCTGATAAGGTGCTTGCATCAGCTTCTTTGCAGAATATGGTCGGAAGAAAGCATGCCTGACGATTGGAATCTAAGTGTACTCTGCCCAATACATAAAAAGGGAGACCCCACAATCTGCGCCAATTACCGTGGTATATATAAGTCTCCTCAATATCGCATATAAGGTTTTGTCGAGCGTATTGTGTGAAAGACTAAAGCCCACCGTCAACGAACTGATTGGACCTTATCAGTGTGGCTTTAGACCTGGAAAATTTACAATGGACCAGATATTCACCATGCGCCAAATTTTGGAAAAGACCCGAGAGAGAAGAATCGATACTCACCATCTTTTTATCGATTTTAAAGCTGCCTTCGATAGCACGAAAAGGAGCTGCCTTTATGCCACGATGTCTGAATTTGGTATCCCTGCAAAACTAATACGGCTATGTAAGCTGACGTTGAGCAACACCAAAAACTCCGTCAAGATCGGGAAGGACCTCTCCGAGCCGTTCGATACCAAACGAGGCTTCTGACAGGATGACTCACTATCGTGCGACTTCTTCAATCTATTGCTGGAAAAAATAATACGAGCTGCAGAGCTAAATAGAGAGGGTGCAATCTTCTACAAGAGTGTACAGCTACTGGCGTACGCCGATGATATCGATATCATTGGAAACAACACCCGCGCCGTTAGTTCTGCTTTTTCCAGACTGGATAAGGAAGCGAAGCGTATGGGTCTGGTGGTGAATGAGGACAAGACGAAATATCTCCTGTCGTCAAACAAACAGTCAGCGCATTCGCGTCTTGGCTCCCACGTCACTGTTGACAGTCATAACTTTGAAGTTGTAGATAATTTTGTCTACCTGGGAACCAGCATTAACAGCAATAACAATGTCAGCCTGGAAATCCATCGCAGAATCACTCTTGCCAACAGGTGCTACTATGGACTAAGTAGGCAATTGAAAAGTAAAGTCCTCTCTCGACGAACAAAAACCAAACTCTACAAGTCCTTCATCATTCCCGTCCTACTTTCCGGTGAAGAAGCGTGGACGATGTCAACATCCGATGAGACGGCACTAGGAGTTTTCGAGAGAAAGGTTTTGCGGAAGATTTATGGTCCCTTAAACATTGGCAACGGCGAATACCGCAGACGATGGAACGATGAACTGTATGTGTTATTCGACGACATAGACATAGTCCAGCGATTAAAAAAATAGCGGCTACGCTGGCTAGGTCATGTTGTTCGAATGGATGAAAGTGCTCCAGCTCTGAAAGTATTCGATGCAGTACCCGCTGGTGGAAGCCGAAGAAGAGGGAGACCTCCACTCCGATGGAAGGACCAGGTGGAGAGGGACCTGGGTTCGCTTGGTATAACCAATTGGCACCAAACTGCCAGCAGGAGGGATACGTGGCGCGCGGTTTTGGACTCGGCTATAACCGCGTAAGCGGTGTCTACGCCAGTCAAGAAGAAGAAGAATATTGACGAAGGCTATGCTGACCTAGGCAAATGTGCCCTCTTGAAATAACTAACGATGTGTTTGTTTTTTGGTGTCGTGTGTTACTTTTCGTGTGTAAAGTTATTTAATGACAGTAACATTAATGTTATTAGGTTAAAATATAGTATATTAATTTTAATAGTAAAATATTGAAAATGAAAAAAAACGCACGAAAAAATTAATGTTCAATGAAATAATGAAAAATGTAATGTGACAAAGTTCTAACTGGATATCTTTACTTTCGTGCTCAGCTACGAAGTTACAATTCCACTCGTGCCGATCAGTGTACCGAAAGTGATTTTTTTTTGGTTTGGTAGAAATGAGGGCACAATTCCGATTACTATGGCGCCGCGATCTGAGGCACCGTTGGAAAGAGGACGTCCTCCCGATTAAAAAATATATGGGGTTATAGGTATCGCAGACGCGAGATATTCCGCTTTAAAGATCAAAAAATCAAAATTTTCAACAAGCAATTTCACACACTATAACCCAATTTACGCTCTTTTTTCACTTCAAATATTTGAAATTACATTGCTAACACACAATAAAATTCAAATTTATTCACATTTATTTAAAGTTTTTTAAACAAAAATTAGCTATTTTAAAAATCACTTTTCACTCTAAGATTTATGTGTTTACAATTATGCGGAAAACTAGCGCTGCCGCATTGTAGATACCATATATAAATTCATCCATAAATTTCTCTTTTTGCGAAAATTCCTCTTCTTTTATTTAAAAAAAATAAATTTTTAAAAATCATATCGAGGACAGTCTTTTATTTTGCTAACACTTGTATTGGCTTGACCAGAAAGGAGTTTTACGCGAAAAAACTTCGAACACACCTGGTTTTGGCTCGACCAGGGTAATTTTTTTAAAGCGAGGCCGAAGGCCGCCAATGCAGAAAGGAGTTCTACACGAAAAAAAACTTCGGACATCGCTGGAAAGATTTTTTATATACATCCTTGATGCAGAAGAGAGTTTTACGAGAAAAAACTATGGCTGGTATTGTCACCGGCGAAGCGAACATACTTGGCGAGTCGAACGCTTCGGCGAAAATTCGACTCGTTCGTATTGTGACTGGCGAATGAACACATTCGCCTAACTTCTTTGTTGCCATACCAAAATAATTGAAAAATGCCACACGAATTCATCCAAAATTGACATTTTTGACATCTTTAATTTGAATATTGTTTTTGTTTACAAAATTTATTTTGAATTTCATACAACCAAATCAAAAAGTCCATAAATTGTTGTTTCTATTTAAACGTAAACAAAAATTGTGTACTTGAAGAAATGTGTGATATAAAGTTCGATGACCAAGATTGGTTCAATAAAGATAAAGAAGACATATTGTAGAGCTTACAGTGCAATGATTCTGTGAAAGCTACGGAAGCTAATATATAATATATTCATAAATATATAAACAGGTATGAGAATGCAGTGAAGACCATATACACTTATATTATTACCGGCTTTATAAAATGAAATTACAGATGAATACCTTCAGCAAAAACGTCTAGAAGCTACTTCGGATCTTGTGAAAGGTGCAAAGATAAAAAAGATGAATACAACAGAGAAGCGTAAAGCAATTAATATGGAACTTTTGGACACTTTTCTCTTCATTAAAACAAACGAAACTGATTTCTTCGTTGATTAAATTTCATCTAGTGACGTATTGGAACCGGTTATTTTATAATTGCGTATTTGGTTTAATGTGTGTGAACTGGAGCTTCCTGGATTTCAAAGGGAGCTTTTACAATACTTTGTGAACAATGAAATATTCTTAGAACAATTACGTGTTTTAAGTACTAAACTGTTGCGAAAAAAATTTAAAGCATTATGGAGAAATATCGAAGAGGCTGGAACCAGTTGAAAAAAACTTCAGTGGTTCAGCAGCGGAAGACAAATAACGAATTCTTTGTAAATATTGTAGTTACATCCCTAAATGCGAAATTCGACTGAAATTTCATTCGCTTCGCCAGTGACAATACCAGCCTATGATATGCTAATAAATAAAACACAGTCATTAAAAAATCTATCATCTATGGTTTCTAACATGTGGCAACATTCGTGTTCCACATAACTGTAAACACAGAAACCTTTTCAGCGATCAGTGATTTTTAAAATAAGTAATTTTTGCTTAAAAAATCTATATTTTAAATTAAATTGAATGTTAATAGTGTAATTTTCAATATGTGAAGTGAAAAATGTGAAAAAATAGTGTTAGTGTGTGAAATTCCATGTGTTACTTATAGAAAAAATTGGACTTTTAAACATGAATATTTTAAAAACTATTAGTCCAATCAATAATATTTATATATATTCCTGCTCTGGAGTCTCCTTTTTCATCCATTTATACCGATCGGAGTTGTCAATCCCCGACCGCCAAAGTAATCGGAATCGTGCCGAAATGAGTCTTAGTCATTTTTCATATTAGTATAAATACCCATTTGCATCAATTTGTATGGCTCATGAGCTAGTGCACTAATTTCATTAGGTCTTCAAGTACACTCTCAGCTACACCTGTTATATTTTCTTCACTGCGTGCTGGACGTGGTCTATTCGGTCGAATATTATTCAATAATGAATGTTGGGTCTCAAGGATAGCACGCTCAGTCGGCCGATTAAAACATTCGTTACAAAGCGTGAATTTTCGTAATAAAGTTGAACAATTTATAAACGTTTTTCAGGCGTATGTAAGTCTTTCAATGATAAAATGCCAAACAATACTGAAAAAAAACCATGACAGCTTGACACGGCTCATGCGAGTTCTGTAAAAAAGGCTATTCCAAAAATAACTATACTTGGCTCACCCGATATATGTGAATAAATAAAATAACTTAATATCCGCATATAATATATATTTCAATTACTCGAAATATACGATTAAAAATAAGAAAACAAATTACAATTTAAAAATTCATTCATTATAAATTAATTTTATTTAATACAAATCATCCACGAAAGTTGTAAAAATGTTTGCAACCAATTGGTCATCGGTGGACACATGTTCCGATATAAACTCTTTTGTCTCAGCTTCCGATTTATCTTCAGCTACGCATCTATTTGAACGTATTACAACATTGTTGCTTAAATTCGGTGCTTCTGAACATTGGATTTCTGTAATAAAATATGCAATAGTAGATCGGTTTAAGTAAAGTTTAATAGAGTTAAATTTAGTTTACTGAAATCATTAAATAAATATAATGCATATCATGTGTCAATCAAGTGTAATTTAATATAGACAAAAATATATTCACACAAACACCTCTATTCTGTGTACTTTACATTTTCAACACATTTCTAATTTATAAAAATTTTAAATATATCAAGCATTTCGTATTCTTTGTCTAAAAATTCCCAATGGAAATTCACACATTTTTAATTTTCTTAACATGAATTTCATATGGGGAAAATCACACACATTCGAAAATGTTTCTTGATTGTAAATGGAATATTGTTAATGTGAAATCATAAAATTTGTTCACAAATTCGATTGTAGGGAACAAGTATCAATATTAACAATTTAATTAGTGTTAGCAACTTCTTTAATGGGAACTAAGGTCTACGAATGTGTATTAAGTAGTTCTTTGGCCATGTGACATTATAGTTAAATTATTATTCGGCGGAATCCTTGTGTGATGGATGGAGCTTCAATATGCTTGACGTTTTTAAAGCACAAGTGGCTGCTATAAAAGTAGCAGCAAATCTATTGTTTTGTATCGTATCATACTTCAGAGAAAATTTTCTTGGATCTACCTAAACTACCTATGCAAATTAGTAGTAGATTCTGAATACAAAAAGCACTGTCCTTATAACCTAAGTATTCCCTTGTGCACGGTAACCTAAGGTTTATTAACAAAACATTGTTGAAGATTTTGGTGGAAAACCTTAATATAGTCAAGAGCTTTCACAAAGAATATAAGAAGAAAGTGAATGCTTTTTGGAATACAGTAATCACCGCTTAAGTGCTCCTTCTTAACATGGAAATCTTTTTAGACACTTAAGCGGGAAAGGCACGTAAATGAATGCCGTTTAAGTGTCTCGAGGACTTTCCAAGTTTTTTCTCAAATACTTCGATTAAATATTTTTTCTTTTAGAATAAAATTCACATTTATTTTAAGCGGGGACCACGGAAATTTATTTAAAAAAACTTAAATGCACCAACATACATTAATTAAAAACACAAAGAAATTCTTGAAAATAATTTTTTCTTAGGCGTATTTACAACGAAAACAAAAAACCAAGAAAAAAGACGTCAGTATAACAATATACAATAAAAAGAAATATTAAGGAAATGATATATTCAGACATGTTCTGCAAATCGTTTTCGGGCATTATTTTCGCATTTTCCGTTTTCAAATCGTTTGACATGTTCTGTAAATCGTTCCGTTTTTGTTTTTTCGGACATCATCAAATCGTTTTGTCGAACTGCAAATCGGAATCGTTACAATTTTCGTTAAATAAAACACAGCATATATTAACAAACAGAAAAGCGTGTGTTGCCAAGATTTGTGAAAATTTCCGCTTTCGTTTAGGGCATTTAAGATTCTATAAGTTTTGGGGTAGAAAGTTAGTGAATCGGAAGAAGAACGTCCCAAGACAGGCAGCGAATCACACCAAGAGCAGCAAATCCATTACATGTTTCCGAAACTCAAGAAGGTGTTTAGAAACAAAATAAGAAATCACTCCTTTTCTGTTAAAAACAAAGATGTTTGTTTACAAATCATTTTACCGTAGCTGCATGAGTACCATCAATGCATCCAATCACTCCTGGTATTTTAAATTTTTGCTCAAAACAACGTTGACGTTGTGCTTTTCTGGAATCCACTTCAGACATTTGAAGCTTAATCCGCTTCGGACACAAAATATTTTCTTAAACATTAATCACTTCGGATAAAATTTTGGAAATTGTGCTTCTACCTTCTACCTATCGGTACTTTCTAATCTAACCAAAGACTTGCCGCCAATTTTATTAAATGAAGAAATAGTATGGAGATTTATCTTCCCAAATGTATAATTACGTTAAGTGTTTCTGTAAATGCATGCTTATGTCCTTTTTAATGGAATTTCACCTTTGAAAGTGGTCGGGCGCTGAGTTTAATTTAAATTTCTTAGTTGGTCCTCGTGCGTCTATAGTAAATACGCGAATTAGTGATTACTCGTTACAAAACTGGAAAATCGCAGAAATTGTGGAGAATTTCTACTGTCCAATAAATTCACCTACGCCTTGTTGGGCGAAATAGAGTGGTTGATAAAGGTCGTGTGGCCCTAAATAAAATTTTTACACAAGCTGATGAAATATGAATAATACGAAAACTTAATAAAGACCCAACAATAAGTGCACCGGTGAAAAAAAGGTGAAATAAGTAGAATTCTACGCCAAGCTGATTTTCATGGTCGTAGAGGTCGAATCATACAGTTTGTTAGTGGGCGTAATAGAATAGAAATGAAGTTTGCTGAAATCACGTTAATAAAGACAAAACACACTGGAAAAACGGTATTTTGGCAAAGTAAAGCAAATGTAATCTTTGTGGTTCAAATGAGAAGTCTTTCGTCTGGCCTAAACCCAACACGGAGGTGGATTCTTCGAGTCTGCTATGTACAGTGAAACATGGTTGAGGCCACGTAATGGTTTGGGGCTATATGTCGTCAGCAGGTGTCGGAAACAAACTATGGCTAAAACTCTTTATTCAAATTTATTGAAACATAATTTATCACAAAGTGTGGAAAAATTGTGCATTCATGACAGTTTTAGGCTTTGCCAGAACAATGATCCGAAGCACAAATTTCAAGTGCTATCGTGGGTATATGGAACTGTCCCTACGTGGTAAAGTAAGTAAGAAGTAGTAAGTAATTGGAAATTTGAGCAGTTTTCTCGAGCAAAAAATTATAAAACATCACATAAGCAACAGACAAGATCTAAAAACAGCATTAGAGATGGAGTGGGAGAAAAATATTCAGAATGCACAAAAAAACGTGTTGGCTCCATTCAATCCAAGCTTATATCTGTTTGACTGCGACGTCGTTTTACTTGGTATTTTGTTTTTGTTGTAATATTATGCCTAAGAAAAAAATATTTAAAAATTTTTTTTTGATTTTAAAATAATGTATTTTTAAATGTGCATTAAAGTTTTTTTTTACTAAATTATATACAAAAATATTACACATTTTCTGTTTAATAAATGGGCACACCAAATAAGCAGTGAGCCACTGTAACTTTTTATTTACACGAAATTCATGATACGAATTTTTTTGCGGAAATAAATATTAATAGGAATGGTTTATTCACATGAAGTTCACAATAAGGCTGATGCAGCCCTCATGAATGTCTTCTGAATAAAAACTTATATTTTAATTTAGATTATCATATGATTAACTTCGGAATTTTGTCACTCAAATTTTTGTTTCAATTTGTTAGCATAGGAAGTCCAGAGATTATTCCAAAAATAGGAAAGATAAAAAGGGAAAAAGAAAATATATATAAATTGACCGTTGGAAAACTAGAGCTAAGAGTCACAAGTTCTTATTGTAGAATTTCTGTATATCAAACAAAGCATTTTGTTGGCTGCATTTTTAATCCATCAACCGTTCAATTGCTGTCCCTCCAATTCTTATTCTGATTTGCGCAGCGATACGATTCTTTGCTGAAGGTAGCTATCAGAAATGCCAAAGAACTGACTTTGGAATTTTACAACCTAAATACAATGTCAGTGATTCTTACAGAAGTGACCACATTGATGTAACAGAAAATACGCCCAAATATATAAAATTTAAGATAAGTGTAGAAGAGTAGTACCATATACATATATATTGCTTTACTTAAAACTACAATCTATGTTTAGAAGAAAGTGATCAGTAGCCTGTTTTTGACATATATGGATACTAGAATGTGTAATTAACTATTACTAGATAATATGTAAAAAAACGGCGACTGGCGATCAGTCATATTCGCCAGTAGCCTCTCTTAATGCATCTTTTAGTCGACGAAAGCCCGTAGGCGACTATACTGAGGCTATTATAGATACATAATAAGGGTGTATGTTATCTCGATATCTAACACATGTTTCATATTAGCTGTATTCGATTGATCACTTCTCTGCTCGCTATCTTTAGGCGCTGCTCGCTTGTAAAAAAATTTACATGTGAAATATTATCCAGTTGAATTCGTACGAGAGAGAGTATGCGGATATCCCATTAAAAATTTTATCGCACTAACCGCTTGCGTTAGTGCTACCAAATTTTTAACTTCATATACTACTTCACTTCATACTTGATTAAATAAAACGTAAGGCATTGACGTAGCTAGAAACGTTGCTATGTCACTGATCTGGTCCTAAACGGCTGGACCGGTTGGAATGAAATTTTTGTGTGTCCTCGGGTGGATTCGAGAATGGTCTAGATTTCGGATCAATATAATTATTTATTCAATTCATTTTAAATAAATAACAAATTGTTGTTGATTTTGGAATGCTTTCCAAATTTAGAAAAATATATTCAACCTTCGAGTCAACATCAACAATATCGATATAGCTTTAATATTTGGCTTTTTGTCGTTGCTGTCTGGTAATTTCAGCCAAACAGTACCCGTCATTCCACTTACGATATATGCGGATGAAATAAAAACATGTTTTACTCTTGATATGCGCGTTCAAGTTCAAAATTGTATATTGTGTCAGAATTTCGTGAATAATTCTATCACAAATTGTTTGATAATAATAAAATTTAATTGTATTGAAGTGAGACAATGTATATGGGACTCATGGAATTTATTCAAAATAACAAAGATGAATTAATAAAAATATCCATCGAACAAACAGTGCCTGGTAAAGAAATTATATTCAAATCTATTAACATTGTTTTTTTGAAATGTCAGTTATCCAGTAGTACTGGATTTACCACTGTCACCACACTGTCACAACTTGGAATGCGCAGAAAATTTTGCAATGGCCACAATTGAAAATTTGAAGGTGAAGTTGTACGGATGCCACTGATTCTTTCAGATTCGCTTACCTCATTCAAACTGAATTTATTTATATATAGTTCTCAAAGGTTAACCACAAATATTATATATCGATTGGCGTTACGATAAATTACGTTTTGTGTAAACTAAAACAATAGTTTACTTATTCAAAATATAGTTTTAAATTAAAACAGCTTCAAAATTTCATTTGGCTCGTAGAGTACACATACAGTAGGTAGAAAAAGTAAGTTATCAAAACAACCAGCACTTTTTTTTAAATGCGAACTACTTTTTCGATTTATCGAATATTAATTTCCATAATCAATTTGCATGGGATCATGTGTAGAAGTTCACGTAAGTGAGGAAAATTTTTGATTGTCATTCACTTGGGAGTGGCCAGAAACGATTCTTCTCCACATGGTTCAAGCAGCTCACGACTTCCGGTTTTAGACCAAGTATACTCTGGGTAGCCAACAAACAGCCGTTTGGAAGCGAGCTAAAGTGAGAAGACGAACCCGCTTTTGCGGTTGTGCGTAGGGTTTGGGATCCACCACATAAAAACGAAGTACCAATGAAAAATCGACGAAAGCCTCGGATGAGATACCGCCCTTTTGATGCCGACACCTGCAAATGTTTTAAGGATAATGATTTAAGGGCATGCACTTGGAATGTCCGAACCTTTAATTGGGAAAGTGCCTCTGCTCAGCTGGTTGATGTCCTCATACGACTAAAGGCTGACATCACCGCCATCCAAGAAGTGCGATGGACGGGACAAGGACGGAAAAAGGTGGGTCCTTGTGACAACTTCTACAGAGGCGATATAAAGGAGTGCAAATTTGGTGTTGGATTTGTAGTGGGAGAGAGACTCCGTCGCCGAGTACTGGCATTCACCCCGGTGGATGAACGTCTAGCCACAATCCGAGGTTCTACAACATATCGCTTATTTGCGCCCACGCCCCAACGGAAGAGAAGGACGATGTGACCAAAGATGAGCGCCTAAAACGTACCACATCGCTTATTTACGCACAAGCTCCAACGGAAGAGAAGGACGATGTGACCAAAGATATTTTCTATGAACGCCTAGAACGCACCTATGAATGCTGCTCCTGCCACGATGTCAAAATCGTGATTGACGATTTGAATGCTAAGGTGGGTAAAGAAGCTGTCTTTGGGACAACAGTCGGAAAATTCAGCCTCCATGACGAAACATCGCCAAACGGCCTGAGGCTGATCGACTTCGCTGGGGCCCGAAATATGGTCGTCTGTAGTACCAGATTCCAGCACAAGAAAATTCACCAAGCAACATGGCTGTCTCCTGATCGAAACACGCGTAACCAAATCGATCATGTTCTGATAGACGGAAGACATGTCTCCAGTGTTTTTTATAATCAATTTACATAAAGATGTCCACCCGTAGCCAAATATTGCTAAAAATTTTAATAAAAGCCAGGTTTCAATATGTAATGTTATTTCTGGTTATAACAAAGAAAATCGAGTAATCAGGAAGAAGAAACAAGGACGCCCAAATATTACAACGGAGAGATTTATAAAAAGAATTTATGATATTTAAAATTCTGATCCCTTCAAACCTATAGGAAAAATTCACGCTTATTAAGCTTATAAAAGAAGGCAAGAAGGTCCCCTCTGTACACACTGTCAACAAATTATGCCAAGCCAATACTCATGTCCGCGTTGCAAGTTACCCTACCTAAATGAGGCAAATAAGAAGAAACGACAAAAATTTTATTTTATTTTTGTACATTGTGGATATTAAAAAGTTTGATAACTAATTTTTTCAACCTGAAATTTACTGTTTGTATATATATCGAAAAATGCCTCGCCACTCAAAATTCACCGCGTGCTTACTCGCATATTTCTCATACTTGTGTATAAAAACACTCAGCCAAATATGTCGTGGTGGTTTTAACACTCACAGTGCGGTTAAAAAACACTTTACTCTCTTCTGCTTTTTTATGTTATTACTTAAGTGCTGAGCACAAAGACGACGACACGACACGACGTAGCGACGGTCGACTACAAATGTCGCGTTGAAGCCAGCCTTAAGAACGCGTGTATTTTAATATTTGACATATGTCGCCCGTCGTTTGTCGTCTATGTGTACAGCACTTTAAGCTGAGCGACAACACAGAATAGGCAATTTAAGTTAATGACATTCTCAAATTGTAACAACTCTCTGAGTATTGAGTTCATTAAATACTTTGTTGTTCTTTGCACGCTCGTTTGGTGTGTTTTATATGTGATTTACACGGGTGGCAGTCGAAGACGCTGCCATGCTTGTGCTAAGGACCCTGTAAGCAACAGCTAATGGTTAAATGATCAACAAAACAATAGTTAGCGTTTATGTGCATGGACATGAAATAATAATCACATTTTCCCAAAAGCAAATATTATCTATGTTAAAAAGGGATATACATATTTTAATTAACATAGTACTGGTGATGGGTGTTTCTTGTTTTTCCCTTTGCTTGTCATGAGTAAGATCTCCACTTGTCAGTGAAAATCAAAAAGAAGAGTGTGTGTAATGGTCAGACCAGTTCGTTATGTCGTTAGTTAGTTAAATATCCGAAAATTGTAGTATAATATTTTTTTTTATTAAATTATTTTTTAATACAAAAATATTCAAACGTAGTTTTGAAGGAAGTAATGTACTTAATAAGCAAATTCACGTTTTATACGAGATATATTAAAATATTTCTATACTCTCGCAAAAAAAGTTGCTAAGAGAGTATTATAGTCCATATCATAACGGTTGTTTGTAAGTCATAAAACTAAACAAGTTAGATATAGGGTTATAAGTATATATCAAAATGTTCAGGGTGATGAGGCGAGTCAAAATCCGAATGTTTGTCTATCCGTCCGAGCAACGGATAACTTGAGTAAAAATTGAGATATCTTGACGAAACTTGGAACACATGTTCTTTGAGAGGGTTGCTTTTGAAAATGGGACCACTGCCCACAAAATGGCGAAAAGCGAGAACACATAAAGTTTCATAACTCAGCCATAACCATTATAACTGTAAAATTTGGTACGAAGGATCGTCTTAGTAAGGGGCATATTTATATGTAATTTTGTTGGGGAAGTGGGCGCGGCCCCGACCCCAAATAGGTTTTTTGTATATATCTCTCAAACCAATAAAGCTATATAAACCAAACTTTCTGGAGTCGGTTCCCTTACGTACCCCACCACACACCTTGAAAATAGTTGAAATCGCATAATAATCACACCCACGTCCCACACAAAGGTTAGGTTGAAAATTACTAAAAGTGCGTTAACTCACTAACGAAAAACGTCAGAAACATTAAATTTTACAGGAGAAATGGCAGAAAGAAGCTGCACTCATTTTTTTTACAAAATGGAAAATGGGCTTGGCATCGCCCACTTATGGGTCAAAATTCATATCACAGGAACTACTCAACAAATTTCAATGAAATTTGGTATATAATATTTTCTTTACACCCTGATCACACGTGTAGAAAATGGATGAAATCGGTTCACAACCATGACAACCTCCCATATAACTCAATATTGAATTCTATCTTATTCCTTCACTTTATAATATAGACATAAGGAATCAATGAAGATAGCGAAATAAAACTTTACACAACTACTGAATATGATCTGTGGCATCACTTGTGAAAAAATTCGAAATCGGACTATAACTTTTCAATGCCCAGGATATCGAATATGAAGAACTTAGAGCCTTAGGGTAATTTTTCACCGAAAATATCGGTAAATCTCTCAGATATCTTTATGTAATTCAGAGAAAGCTTTTTCTTCTAATAGTATGTTTCTGTACCAGAAATGGTTAAAATCGGCTAGCTAGCTTTCATATACCTAATTATAAGATTTTCAATAATACGATGGACTTAATAGCTTATAAATCGGTTAATATGTGAAATATCCTAGCCAAATTAAGTAAGCATATAATCTTAGATATAATGTATGTTGGGGTTGAAAATGAGTGAAAACGGTTCAGGTATTACCTCAGCCTATATACTATATATGTTTACTATTGTTTTTCTATTGGACTTTATGCCGAATATATGGGTCAAATTGTGTGTTATCTTAATAAAAATAAAGCAAAAAATTGTGAGAGTATAAAATGTTCGGTTGCACCCGAACTTAGCCTTTCCTTACTAGTTGTATTAGTAATTATTGTAATGCTCGTAAATTTCCATAGTTATTTAAGTTGGAATACGAAGATGACTTCTTCCTGAAGGTCAATCAATATAAGAAGTTTTAAAAAATTTATATTATTTTTCTTTGCTGCTCTTAACCTAACAGCCCCTTTTTGCATATTTTTCTCACTGAGTGTACATATATCTTATCAGTTAAATTATTCCAAAATGGACCAATTCTGCAAATTCACCATTACGGAATGTTTCCCCATTTGTATCAGCATCACACATTTTTCAAATGGTTTTCCTTTTTTTAATATAGTCAAAACTGTGCCAATTTAATAATTAATTAATGTTTTTTATACAATTCCTACACTTATACTTCCATTTTTCGCTGATCAATAATTTTAAGCTTTTTGATCGAATTCAACATTTTTATTTTACTATTTTTTTAATTTGCACATTTCATTTTCATTTTTTCAAGTTATGTTTTTAATTCAGTTTTTACAACGATTTTATCTTATTTTTAACAATAATAATAATATGAATATTCGTTATTTCATAAAACTACTGTACTATGCAATAGCAAGTACATTAGTGGCTCAGTAGCTTCTCCACTCATAGTTCTCATTACTGCAGTTCACTGGTCTGTACAAAGCAGCATATTATAATGATGTTCCTACACACAATGATCCCCCTTACCAAATTTCGCTTTCATAACTTTGTAGCTTTTGGCTGTATACATTTTTATAAAGACATGTACACATTTTTATAAAGATCTATAAATTTTACTCAAGTTAATGACAACCACTCTACATACCTACTCTAATGTACGGACAGACTGGCAACCGGATTTTAACTATCGCGCCACCCGGATCATTTTATAAATATATCTCTATACGGGTGTCACCAAACATTTTATACTCTCGCAATTTATTTATTTAATTTTATTATATAACAAACAATTTGACTCACATATTCGGCATATATGTATATGGTACAAAATCCATTGAAAGTATAAAACCCCTAATATTATGACCCGATTTCCTCATTTTTGGCACGAAACATATTATTAGAAGAAAACTATTCCCTCTGAATTTCTTCAAAATATCTGAGAAACATACTTTTATTTTCGGTAAAAAATTTGTTAGAAGCACTGAGGTCCCCATATTCGATATATAGGGTCTGGAAAACTTATGGTCCGATTTTGACTATTTTTAAAAGGGCGATGCCACTCTATAAATGCAGTATTTTTGCAAAGTTCTGTTTCGATATCTTCACTAGTGCTTGCTTTATATATTGAAAAGTAAACGATTCGGATCGACTTCAAAGTTATGGTATATGGGAAGTAGGCGTGGTTGTGAATCGATTTAAAGTATTTTCCCAACATATCATTGGGAAGCCAAACAGATATGACCCATAAGTGGGGGAACCACGCCCATTTAAAATTTTGTACACCATTTTGAGTGCAGTTCTTCTGTACCATCTTTATAATGAAATTTAAGGTTTCTGGTGTTTTCCTTACTGAATTAAAGCATTTTTAGTAGATTTCAACATAACCTTTCTATGTGAGGTGGGCGTGGTTATCATCATTTTTGGACTGAATAAGGTAGGACCTAAAAGAAACGACTCTAGAAAGTTTCCTTGATATAGCTTTGGTAGTTTACGAGATATGTACAAAAAACTTAGTAGGGGGCGGAGCCACGCCCACTTTCCCAAAAAAAATACATCCACATATGCCCCTAAATAGTGCGATCCCTCATACTAAATTTTACTTTAATAGCTCCATTTATGGCTTAGTAATGGCACTTTATGTGTTTTCGGTTTTCGCCATTTTGTGGGCGTGGCAGTGGTCCGATTTTGCCCATCTTCGAACTTAACCTTCTTATGGTGCCAAGAAATACGTCTTCCAAGTTTCATCAAGATATCTCAATTTTTACTCAAGTTACAGAGACCGGATTCGAACTTTACTCGTTACCCTGATCATTTTGATATATAACCCTATATCTAACTCGTTTAGTTTTAGGACTTACAACCAACCGTTATTTGGACAAAGCTATAATACTCTCGTAACAACTTTGTTGCGAGAGTATAAAAAACAATGGGTGAACAAAAGTATTATACTCTGTGCAATATATTGTGAATGTATAAAAATTACTATAGTTCACTTAAATAAATGTAAGCCAATATTTATATATATACAAAATTTGCAGTAACTTACCTGGTTGAGATATAACTCCTGCAAAGCTCTCACTTGAATTAGAATTTTGGATAGGATATTTAGATTTTATTGAAGCCTCTTCTACCATTGGAAACCCAGCAAGAATATGAATATGATCAATCTCAATGGAAGATTTTAAATTATTCTTTTGAGGATGGACGCAGCTTTCCAAATATAACATAATTAATTTATATTTATTATTCTCTTTAATCCTTTCGTCTATTAGAGGACTATGACATAAAGTGTTGATTAATATTTCAGCAGAAGGTAAATCTAAATAAATATTTGCTGTAAACATAGAGAATAGAGTAGAAATTAAATCAGCCCGATATTCATAATCATATTTATTCCACAGAGGCACATCACATATCCCACTGAAAGCTGTTAAAAAATTCGCCTGAATCGCCTGAAGAATATGAAATAAAAGTAAAAATAAATGGGAGTTAAATTGTTTAAAGCAAATACCGTAATAATTTCATATTTAAAATTATTTGGACATGCATTTAAAACTTGGGATATGCATCTTTGTGTGGAACAAATAAGTTCATGAACAATTGTCTCCAGCTCAGTTCCTGACGAATAGATTTTTGTTTTTATTATCTGCAAATAAAATAAATGAATATCATATTTTTTTAATCTTAAATATTAATTTTTTATATTATATTATATTTTTCTACTATTATTCATATTGTTTGTTATATTGTTTTTTTTTTTAACCCTGTGCAAAAGAGAGGTCTCTCTGGCCTGCAATATATCGAAAACGGTCCTTCCAGCTGCTGTAGTTTAGTAAGACTCGTCTTTCGACTATAATTGGTGTGTTTACTGGTCATAGTCAATAGGCACACACGCGGTGAGGCTTGGAAACAAGTCAGACGCTGGTTTCCAAAGCTGTTTGGAGGAAGGCGAAGAGGCATCATCCAAGCACTTCCTCCTTCAATGTTCAGCAATCGCCAGGCTTAGGTGAAGTGACTGGAATCTTGAATATTCTTACATTAAGTAATTAAGTAATGGGAGTTAAGGAAGTATTCGCCCTATTTTATTCTTTTTTGGCAACAGGCATACGAACTGCATCTTAATGATTTCAGGGAAATGTTATATACTATTTTTTTTGGAAACTGGCCCAATAAATACAGACATACAGACAGTTATGACCATATTTGTAATTGTAATAAAATTGGAATTGGTCATTGGAACACACATTTCCCCAACATTTATTCTTTAAGACAGATATAGACTTAATAATAAACCCAAACGATTATCATCTTTTAAAGGTTTGAGCTTAGCAAATAAACTGAAATAATTAATGCAGTCAAAAAATGTGAAGGAAAGCTCTATTCAAAAAATGCAATATTTATAAGTCCATAATTTATGGAATTGTAAATAAAGAAAAACAAATTTTAGAATATGTTAACAGTGCATTATCGAGCCCTGGAAAACGTAAAACGCCCCGTGCACTTTAGAAATGATTTCTATTACAACGCAGCTACGGATTGATTTTAAAAGAAAAAGCTTAGCAGCTACATGTCAAGTTAAAAGTTATTATTTTTATTAATTCAATTTCAGAAGAAAAATCTTCGCGACTGGAACTATTAGAGCTACAAACTAAAGCTCAGGAAATTGTACTATGTCCAGAACAAATTTATAATGCAGTTGAATCCGAGTTATATTGGAAGCTTTTTCTTTTTCTAGAATTGATTGCCTCAAAAGAAAAAAATTGATTACCTCTTCTTAACAATGTATCTTCGCATCCAAACGAAGATTAATTAAAGTCTGCAGACGGCTGAATTCCAGCCGTATTTTTGCTTCCGAATGTCCCTAAGTTAATTCAATAAATGGATCGAAACGCAATAAGAATAACAAAAATACATATTGAAATTCGAAAATATCCAAACAACTAACTTGAAGTGTTTTCAGCAACCAAATGGAAGGATGAATATTCTCAAATGCTTATTTCCTGAGGTATGGGGTGATTAAAAATAAAAACGTCTTGATTAGCAACAATTCATTTTTATTAGGTTACTTTTATATACGAAGAAATAAATATCTGGAATATAGACCTTAGAAAGCAATTCGGAAGATCAATTTGAGGAAAATGAACCCTAACGAACGATGAAATGAACATCCAAAGTGGAATCAATTGGAAAGTTGTACAATGTTAAACAGTTGTAATTAGTGTACATAACATTTGAAAACTCGAATAACTTAATATTCAATTATTGTTACAGAGATGCCGTCGTCAAGAAAACTGTTTCCATTTATCGCCAAAATGGATTAGTGTGTGGCAACTTGAAAGCAAATTCTTGAACGTATAACTTCCGGGTTAGTTCGAATTTTCGCGAGTGCACTGATATAATAAAAGAGGGCTGAGGTAATTTCTGAACCGATTTCACTAATTTTCATCACCAAATTTTTTTAATTTATTTATAATAACTGAGAGATTTACCGATGTTTCAGCAAAAACTTAGCCACAAGCAATGAAGTTATAATCCAATTGCGCTGATTTTTAGATGGACGATGTCACACAGTGAAGTATTTGTGTAGTTTTGTTTCAATATCTTCACTGGTGTTTAGTTTATATATTGAAAGTGTACGAATCAGATGGACTTCTAAATTGTGTTATAAGGAACTTAAGCGTGGTTGTTAACCTATTTCGGCTATTTTCAAACTATAACTATAAAAAATGGCATAAACCGAATTTCGCTGAAATTGGTTAAGTCCTGAAATATTGTGTTTGACCTATAAGTAGGCGGGGTCACACCCATTATCCATTTTGTATACCAATATGAGGGTAGCCTTTCTATACTTACTTTGCCATCATTTTTAGAGTGAGTCCAGAAAGTTTCCCTAATTTTCTATATATTTATGGTTTAGTTATAGCAATGGTCCGATTTCGCCGATCTGCAATACCAATCCTTGAGCCACGTAACACGTCTTAAAAATATATCTTAATGTTTACTCAAATTATTGCTTGGACAGACATCCGGATTTCTATTTTACATCCAGATCATTTTGATATATATAACCCTATATCTAACGCGTTTTGTTTTAGGACTTACAAACAACCGTTAGGTGAACAAAATTAGTATGAAAAAAATGCTAAAATGCTGAATAAAAGTTTAGAGCAACCCAAATAAAATAAAAATAAATAATATATAGGAAAAAGTATTAACAGATCTTCGTGAAAAGTACATCACTTTGCATTTTTGAAGAATGGCATATAAATTCTATGACACCAAGTCACAAAATTATTTAAAGATTTGGACCGACACTTTCACTATGATTGGAATTACAGAAAAGTTTAAATGTTTTCACAACTTCGATTTCGATTCGAACTTTATAAAACTATTAAAAATATGGTTATGAGGCTAGTTCAGTTAGATGGATGGAAACGTCAATAACTAAGACTCCCCAAAAATTTCAGGTAAAGTGGTCCAGAAGCCCGGGAAATCGTGAGCATCGTTTTGAAAAAAAAGGAGAAACACGTTTTAATGTCGCGCCATCTTCGTATCTGGGAAAATCCTCATAAAAGCGAGATTCTTTAACAGATCGCTTATTTGCGCACAAGCTCCAACGGAAGAGAAGGACGATGTGACCAAATATATAGCGCCTCTGAATGCTGCTCCCGCCACGATGTCAAAATCGTGCTTGGCGATTTTAACGCTAGGATGGGTAAAGAAGATGTCTTTGGCATAACAGTAGGAAAATTCAGCCTCCATGGCAAAACATCGCCAAACAGCCTGAGGCTTATCGACTTCGCTGGGACCCGAAATATGGTCGTCAGTAGTACGAGATTCCAGCATAAGAAAATCCATCAAGCAACATGGATGTCTCCTGATCGAAATACGCATAACCAAATCGATCATGCTGTGATAGACGGAAGACACGTCTCCAGTGTTTTAAAGGTGCGTGCGCTCCGAGGACCAAATGTACACTGGGACCATTATCTAGTAGCAGCGAAGATACGCACCCGCCTCTGTGCAGCATAGAACCCCCGTCAACAAAGACAAGGAAGGTCCGACGTCGAAAAGCTGCAATCGTAACACTACTACTCAACTTGCACTCTTGTGAATGCACCGTATTTCCAAAATTAGCTATCAAAAAGCACTGACAAATTATCAGCAGATACATCAACATTAAATACATCCTCTTTTAATTCTGGATTTATATTAATTTAAACTCTTTCATATTTGAAGTTAAATTTTCGGACATTGTACATTTTAATTTTGACGAGATGTAAAACATGGTAATCTCGAAATGAAAATTTACTTTTTTGATAGTATTACAACCACATTTTTAGCCACAGTATTTTTAAGAGACTGATCTTGGATAGATCAGATTGTCAGCTACAACTTTCGATTGATTTTTTTAGATGTCGAAGGGGACTTTCTATGAGGGAAAGTGGAAGAAATATTGATAAGGTCGATAAGGTTGATAAGGGTTCGAGAAGATAAAATAAACTTCAATATATTTAAAACTGGAAGAAACATTTAATGTTGTAATTTAAAAAAAGGATAATAAAGTGAGAGTACATAAATAGGTGCATCATAACTGCTGGACCACCCACTTAAAGGTATAATTTAGATTATTTCGAATACTTTATCATCGAATGAAATATATAGGATATTAGCGGTATTCGATTAATCATTTGAGTAAATAAAACGTAAGGCATAGACGCTGCCACAAAGAAACTGGCGCATCACTTAACCAATCGATGACAGCTATTATAGCTAATATTCATGCGTTGAAATTAAACGTACATTCCGTCAAATAAGTAACCGGAAATTCTAATTTTAAAATTTTCCGCTGAGAATATTAAAAAAAAAAACATTTTCCCCCCCAAGTTGGCACAACTGTCAGCCACTATTCTGTCAATTTTTATTGATATGTGTCATTTAGTTTGTTTACGGCGTCATTAGGAACAAGTCAACCTTTTGTGTGCGTTGCGATTTTTATATGCCCCTCTTTGAACGATTTATACCAATCGTAAACTTGAGTTTTCACATGTTTGAATCACCAAATGTTTTTTCAACGTTTTGGCACAAGAAATTTCGTTTGAAACACAAAATTCACACAAACTAATAATAATTTGTTAATTACTAACTAATTTTAGAATTTCCGTGTAATTATTTGACAGAATATATTATGCAAGTATAACATACAAATGTTTTTTTTTTAACATTTCCCATGTTTTGGCACAAGAAATTTCGTATTTACACACATAATTTTGATTTTATATTTTAAGTACCATATATTTCTTAGTTGAAGATTTATAAGAGAACGAATGAAAATATGCATATAAGAATACTTCTACAATCCTATCGTATTTTAAAGCCCATTTAAGTAAATACTAAATATACCAAACTCTGTAACTCTACTCTTAAGTTATGTGCTGAACACATAGAAGACGGCAAGCGACCAGCGACATCTGTCAAATATTAAAATACACGCGTTCTTATGGACACAGATTTTTTGACAACAGCACGACTACGCGACAACAGGCTTGTAGTTGTCGTTGTCGCTAAATTAAAAATGTTTCTAATTTTGGCGACGACAATAGGTAGCTGTAGAGTTGCCACTAATATGTGAAATGTAAAATTATTAAAAGTTATAACAAATATGACGTTATTTTGCCAGCAGAAACGTAAAATAGCTTTCATATATCATTTATAATAACAACCGATTATTTAAAACAAATAAATCGCCAATTTTTACATTTTTTGCACAAATAATTTCACTTAAACTATATATGTAAATTTTATTGAAGTGAAAGATTTTATTACTGCAACAATGAAATTGCTGTTTGATATGTCGCTGCCGTCTTCAAAAAGTTCAAGACGTGGCACAGTGGGCCCAATGGAGCTTATTTCTCGGATTAATTAAAAAAAAATATATGAAGATCCTTTAAAACTATGTATACTTGCTTAAAGTACACAAAATTCTACATCACTAAGCAAAAAAAAAT
The DNA here is from genome assembly GCF_028554725.1 of Zeugodacus cucurbitae. Lineage (NCBI taxonomy): Eukaryota > Metazoa > Arthropoda > Insecta > Diptera > Tephritidae > Zeugodacus > Zeugodacus cucurbitae. The sequence goes on from NC_071668.1 coordinate 34,814,102, forward strand.
AAATGTCAAATACGTAGTAGTGTAATTCTAAAAATTTGTAAAACTTAACCATCGAACCATCAAACTCAGGTAATAATTGAACTTTGTTTGCTAAATTGTGTGTAAAGTTATAATTGCAAAAGTATGTTTTTTTGAGATTACATATATGAAGTGCAAAAAATTTATTTTCTTAGTTTAACTAGACAAAAAGTTGGTAGTTCAATTGAGTTCAGATAAGATTTAAACACCATTGGAAAATTAAGTGTTATTTTAGAGAAATTTAGGTTGCGCATCAGTGCGCCTCAGAAGATATGCTCGCATTTGTAATAATATTCCTTATGCAATTTATAAATTAAATTTGCTTCTGGACTGCAGCTTGTGCGCCTAACGGTTTTTTTGTTGTTACATTTACTGTGTTGTTTATACTGTTGGAGTTTCGTAGGATTTGCTTTTGTTGCTGTTATTTTATATTTTTATTTTTTGTTTTGTTTTAATATACCATCTTTTAAGAGTCATGTGATTAAATTTTGCAGGAACATGCTCAAACGTCGTTTTTTTACTCGCCTCAGCTTGTACAATATTTTCAATTATGTCAGCTGTAGGATATTGGATGAAAAAATCATGCATTTAAAAGAAGAGCTAAAAAATCGTACTTTTTATTCTGAAGACAACTCTCATGTTTTCAATGAACGAATAAACAAATTTGTATTTGAGTTTAAGAAAAAATGGAATAAGGCCCATAGAAGGGAAGACAGATTTCTATCTGATATTAATAAGAATTGGCTACAATCGTCAATTGTGTGTAAATTAAAAAAACTAAATTTTTAAGAGACACCACAGAGTTACGAGTTTTACTTCATGCAGTAGAAACTAAATTAAGAACAACCGGCTCCGTAGAAAAATCAAAAGCGATACGTAGTATCGTACATTTTTCACCAGCAACAGCCAAAAGTTTTAACGAAAGTTTAAAGAAACCTATAATCAGTACAAAAATGTCAAATCTTAAAGCTCTAGCTGTCTTCGTAGAAGCTAAGCTGTCTCGCTACCAATACATTGTTGTTAGACAATCTGCTCCAGATAAGTTTCCAACATATAAAATTATGCAAAAAGAGAAAAAAAGAGCTATCCAGAATATCGGTGCATTACAATAAGCGAAACTTCCGCTGAAGTAAGTTTACAAGCACTATTAAACCACATAGCAGAACGATTAATACAAATTCATGAAAACCGTATTGACTCGTTAAGTAACCAAAAACTCCAACTGCATGCTAAATGGGGATTTGATGGGAGCTCTGGTCACAGTTCGTACAAGCAAGCTTTTCATGGATGTGATGGTATCGATTCCTCCGTATTTTTAACCACAATTGTGCCTCTCAAACTTATGTTGGCTGAACAAGTAATTTGGAAAAAATCTTTGACCATCATAAACTAGATTTTGTAGGCCCCTAAAAATTTAATTTGTGAAGTAAACCATTGAGGCGATTACGGAAAAGGAAAGGGTAGAACAAGAGATTAAGAATTTAATTTGTACAACTATACTAGTTAATGACAAAGTTGTATATGTGGATCACAAATTAATTTTGACAATGATTGATGGGAAGGTGTGCATGCTTTAACTGGAACTACATCAACACAAAAGTGCTAAGGATTTTAACAATATAGAAGACATGATCGAAAGACCTGTAAATGTAGAAAACTTGAAATTTGGCTTATTTGTTCTTCACGGATGGATTAGATTTTTTGAAAGTCTCCTACATATTTCATACAAATTACCGATACAGAAATGACAAGCTAGAACCGATTAAGAAAAACAAATCATTTCTGAGACGAAGCGAAGAATTCAGAAGCAATTTAAAGAAACTTTAGGATTAATAGTGGACCAACAAAAACCTAGCTTTAATAATAAACCCAAATTATTACCCTCCTCCTCCCGCCCAACCGACGCGTGGGGCGTAGTCCGCATACGAGCGGAATTTGCAGAGTCTAGAAAGGCAAGAGATTTTTAAGCGTTCAGTTCTCAAACTGCTCAACTACAGAAAGAAACATTTCAACAGCTGAGATTTAAAAATTTATAAAAACAAAAAGTTAAAAATTTCTGAATTTTACTTATTAAGAGAAGACAAAATAGTTTTTTTGATGCTAAATATTGAGTCAGATGGATCAAATGTGCTGGAATGAGAATTAAAATCCTGACATATTCGGCGGAATGGTTCGTTTAACTCAAAATTTGTTCTAGAAGACCATTACTTCGGTCTAAACTGCCTAGTTGAACGCAATGCGATATTAAACTTAATATCAGACAATAGGAATGAACTACAAACTAAACCATTCAGAAGTTTTACTAGGAATATTATACCTAGCATTTCTCTGCGACTAGTGAGTGTTGGAAGATTTATAAGTTTTAAACGACTAGTATACGGAGAAGATTCAAACTTGAATCTCAATGTAAGTGGCCTAAAGCAAAAAGTAAAAATTGTTTTTGAACGGACTCAAGCTTATCAGAATGGGATTGATAGCAAGGATTCCATATCACAGAACCATACTCCTCACTAAATTCTTTAGACCAACGTTTAACAAAGCTAAGAGCACCTTTAGATTTTAAGACAATTGAATTTACATGAGAATTAAAATTTAGTTTAGGGTCCATAGTAACTCCTAAATCAACAAAGCTAAAAACTTGCTCTAAACTGAAGTTATAAACTACATAGGGAGAAAGATCAACAGTTCTACGGGAAAAGCACATCGTTTTACATTTTTTAAGATTCAGTGGCATATCATTTTTGTGACACCAAGTAACTAAATTATTTAAATCCGATTGCAACTCAGTCCTTTCGTTATAAGAAGTATATGATTAAGTTTTACATCATCCGCATATAATAAAATTTCTGAAAACTTAATTACAGAAGGTATATCATTGATGAACAACAAGAACAGAATCGGGCCGAGATGACTACCCTGTGGAACTCCTGAAGTGACACTAATTGAATCGGATAATGTATTATTAAATAAAACTTGTTGTTTTCTGTTAGTAAGATATGAGGATACCCATTCAAGAAGAAACACCCAAACAAATCCATTTGGAAACACAAATGACGGTAATACCAGACGTTTTTTTCAAAATGCAGAAAAGTCTGCTGAAATAACCTCTAAAAATTTAAATTTGATAAAGCAAATGGACATTCTTTTAATCCTGGTGTCTAGTGAGTATGAAATAAGCAACAAAAAATTTCGAGTTTTTTCACGTAAAACAGCAAAACTTTTTGTTAAGTTGTATCCGTGGTACAACATGCCCCCGACTTTGCACAAATACTTTATACACGGACCTGAAATTATTGATAACACTTTTGCCTATTGGCCAATTATCAGAAGAAGCACAAGATGCTCGCAGTCGGGAATTACATTCAAGAAAGTGCAGCCGCGAAAAGTCTAATCAAGATATTCTCAATTCTTTATTTTTTAACCTCAGATCCAATAATTTCAAGCATGCGAAGATTGCCAAAAAAGAACTTGCAAAATTTACCAGAAGAGGCTGTCGATTTAATTATACGTGATGAGTATGGAAATGATAGTGAAGATGTTGATGATGATGATGATGATGTCGACGATGACGATGATGATGTTAGTGAAGGTGACAAGTATTACAATGAGAGTTTAGATGCAGATGACATCGATATTAAATAAGAATTTTTTGGAATTGCTTCAATTCTATAGTCATATCTAGTAAATCATTATTTTAATATTACAGCTGCATCCAAATCTTCTTAAAAACTATTTGTTGTGACTTACTGGATTTGAATAAAATATAAAATAATCAAAAATTATAAAAATAAAGCTTCACTTAATTAATCCGAGAAATGAGCTCCATTGGCCCCACTGTGCGCTGGTTTCAAAGCGACATTTGCAATTAGCCGTCGCTACGTCGTGTCGTCGTTTTTGTGTTCAGCACATTAGTCTTATTGTTGAAATTTAAGAGATCTATTTATTTGGATTTTGACTCTTATAGTAAATTAGCGATATCTAAATAATATTATTAACACATATCATATCACGTTTTACACCTACCTTTGATAAAGTAGAGTATATATCTTGCATGTCCTTCAGCATAAAATTAATCATTAAATCACTTCGACTCCCTTGATTCACAATTTTGCACCATAAACTAATGACATCGTAGATTTTCCCACGTAAACGCCTAAGGTAAACTTTATGTAATATATATTGTTACGGAAGAGGTATTAAAAACTTACATATATGTTTTCTTTTGTTCAATTACTATTTTATTTGTACTTAGATTAAGCATATCACCCAATATCATCCATATTTGTTTATAGTTCTTCCTTAAATGGCTTCTTAGTCTAAAAAAAGTATATAATTACTTGCAGATATTTTATATTAACAGCCCTATTCTGTGCACTTTACAAATTCAACAAATTTATACGTATTCTTACGTATTTTACGTATTCTTTGTCTAAAATAAAAAGCTCTTTTCTTTATAAGTTGTTAAGAAGTAAAATGCTCTTGACAAATAAAATATCTCGCTGTGGATAGTTGTGAAAGTGAATTACTTGTAATGGAGATATTTTACTTTTGTCGTTATTTTTATGCAAAGAGGAAAAATATGAACATGAAATATGGCTCGCGTTATTGAGCCGTTTTTATATTAAGAAGTTTATTTTTCTCTTTTTTGTATAAAAAATGAAGATAATGAGGGTAACTTTGACGAAAATGTTTTCTATATTTTGCATGCGATTACAGCTTAGCAAATTTTTGCCGATAAAGAACAAAGATTAGATTTCGCAGTTCCCAAGGAACCTTTCTGAAGCTAAACATAACAACCAACTAAATCAAAATTGCATTCCAAATAGTTTTTAATATATTATAAAGGACATATGTACATTTATTATATTATGTACTATTCTGTGGCTTTGAAGGGGAGCAAAAGACTATGGGTGGGAGCTGGGATGGAAAAGCGAATATATAGCCTCTGTCATCCGATTATCAATCAACCTCATTTACGCGCGGCTCTCCTTGTTTGGTTAGAGAGATTAGTGCATCAGGCCTGAAAGGCTTCAGTCGATATCTGAGAATTCTCGCTACATCAGAATCGGATAGATAGGCTGTTAACCGGTCAATCGTAAACCAAACTTATCAACGAAGCCACAATGAAGAAGGCTCGGTTAAAACAAACACTCATCCAAATAACGACCTTTTGCATGAAAAATAGGGCTAGATTCGGAGCATGGAATATTTGCGCTATCTCAGAAACTTCACGTCTAGACCAAGAGCAAAGGATTTATTGTGAAATTGAAGTTAAATTATTAACTATTTTGCAACAAATATTGAAATGCATGTGTAAACTTACCATGTAAAATAATTCGAATAAATTTTTCAATTCAAATCAAAATTATTCGACAGAAATCAGATGTTTCTGTTTACATTTTTTGTTTCCCACACGTGTGGGGAAAAGCTATGCGTTCTGAAGCTTTTTATATTATCAAAATTTTCACAGAATACCAAAAAAATTCTTACTTGATAAAAATCTGAAAAAAATTTCAATTTTTTTGTTATTTTGTCAAGTGCACAGAATAGGGCTAAAGTGTGTGCTTACGTTATGATTAAAGACTCCAAAATGTGCAACAAAATGTAATAAAATTCAGGTAAGAGCAGATTACGCATTATATCATTAATAGTTTTTCTTCGTTGGGTAAATAAATGAGCAACATTCAAAACACTTTTTATGATTCCAAAAATTTTTTTGGTGTTGACCGGTTTTTCACTTGAAAAAGGTTCCCTTTTATGTTAAAAAAAATATATTAATTGTTAAAAAAATTACCGCAATAATTTACCGTAATGTTACAATAAAATATGTCGCCACATTTTTGAAGCGAATGAAAACTTGTGCAATTCTCTTTATTGGATCATTAGAAAATTGTAACATGGGGATGTTCAAAGGTTCACAGTTCAGAGCTTCAACAACTGAAGAATTCGATACTCCTAAAAATAAGTCAGATAGTGTTTGTAACGTATCTAATAATCTTCCTTGATACGTTTGCCAAAGATCCTTCACTACTATTCTATTGGAACGATATCTCGATATAGAAAGCAGATGATGATAACATTTAGCAGTACTTTCTACTATATTATGATTGGCTGAATCCATAAATTGAGATACAAAATTTTTAACTATACCGCTACATTGTATACTGTATTCTGGATATAATTTTAAAATGATAACCATAAGACGAAGAACAGCAAGATGATCTATAGGAGTGTAATATTCTTTACTAATAATTTCAAGAATGTTCTTGACAGAATTGGAACCAAACACTTTACGTGTATCCTCTGAAGTGTAGACCGACTTAGCAAGTACACCTAAAAAAAATTACATAATCAAAATTAAATAGGCAGACAATTAAAAATATACCAATAATCGCAATAAGTTGGTTGGCATCCCGACTATCTTTACATGACATATAAGATTTTAAAAGTATTGAAGTCCAAAGGCAAGTTTTTTTTTTCATCACTTCTTGCGATGTACTATTTAACAAACGAAGCGCTAGCGCATAATTTCCAGATTTTCGCATAGATAATGATATGACTTTTTCCAAAGCAACCTATAATTTTAATAGAGAGATCGTTAGTATTTTATTAACGACAGCAATAATATAATAATAAAAATATCAAGCAGCAGATTTGGAATCTAAAAATAAAAAATAATATAACCGAGTACTTCGAAATTGCTATATCTAGGGAGAGCTCAATTGACTCCACGATGGCAGATTTGAATTATTTTATTCTAATTATTTCGATTCGCCGTTAAAACAATAATAAATATGATATAAAATAAGGGATAAACATAAGATCATATTATCAATAATGTTTGATAATTATGAACATATTTTAATCTCTGTTTCACCAAAAATAAAGATTTTTATCTCAATCAAATTCAAATCGTATTTAAATAAATTTATCCTGAGTTCACGCAATTAATTATTTTTGAACATATCGCTCATTTACATATATAGTGTCACAAGTAAAAAAAAAATCGATTTTTCTCTAGAGCGGTTTAAAATATAGAAGCTGTCATCTATTGGCTAAGCGTTATTAGGGAAGTCAATAGAACGCAGTTCAAACTGACAAGCACTTATGGTGCAAGCCTGCGCTAAAATGTCCTCTTAATCACCCGCAATAGTTTTGCACCATTTTCTTAGATGAAGAAATATTTAAATCTGCGCAAAAATATTATTGTTATCCCTTTGTTTCGAGCTGCGTCTTACGTTTTATTTAATCAATTAAATTGTATTTCAAAGTAAAAACAACAAACATATATATTTGACAATACATTTGTCAAAAATTTGTCCTTTGAGTCGTTTTTACCATTGTATGTAAAACAAAATTTGGCAGCACTCAGCAAGCGGCTATAGAATTTTTTATGAGGTATCCGCATACTCTCCTGCACGAATTCAACTAGATAACTTTGTTGTTGCTTTCACATGTAAAAATTTTGACAGGAGAGCAGCGTCCAAAGATAGCGAGCAGAGAAGTGACCAATCGATTACAGCTAGAATAACGCCATAAGTTTATTGAATAAACTAATGTCATATAATATACTAGCAGACCACTCTGGCTTTCCACGGGCTTAAACAAACATTTCAAAAGTTATAAGTTTTTATGAACATGAAATTATATATTATTTGTGTTTCTCTCTGATTATGAAGGCGTTGGGAACGCTCAGAGTTCGACGGCCTAGTGCGAACTTGTATATTTCTAATATTTTGTTCTTCAAGCCGCTGCATACGCTCCGTACTCGACTCTCAAGTGCCTGGTTTTGAAATTTTGTTCCGCAAGCAGCTGAGAGCGTTCGTTACTCGACTCTCTGGCACGCGATTGCGATGCGAAGATAATGACTTGCAGGACGATTTTCAGTTTCAGATTAAGATTCTCCATCACGGAGTCTTTTTGATACCCTCACCAGGGAACTATTTCCAGTAAGTTGAGATTCTAGCAATAAATATAGCCTATGTTAATCGGGGTAAATGTAGCTTTCCAATGGAGAAAGAATTTTTGAAAGTAGTTTTCAAGTTTATTCAATACAAACATACATACAAATCTTTCCTCTTTATAATAGTAGTTTAGATTAAATAAAATGCTGAGTTTAAATAAACTAAATAGAGTGTACTGAAGCTTTTTCTTGTGCATAAACGTGATCCACACTGAATTATGTCGTTATTTGTGAAAAAAATAAAACAAATTCGGTGTATTAAGTTAAATGGTTCGTTATTGCTGAAAAAACAGCACGCAAATTTTTATTACCTTTTCAACGAAAACTTGTAACACAAAATAAGTCGTTCTATGTGAAAAAGAAACCAACGTTACCATATGACAATATCGGGTTAACACAAAATATTTCGGTCTTTCTGAAAAAAACATGACTAATTTTGTCACAACTGAGATAGGACGTTATTGTGGTTAACAAATAATACAACATAACAAGTGGAATAACGATAGATTCTTATTTCACGGTTTATTTTTCTAGGTATGCAACATTTTACATAATATGGACTCACATTTCTGCATACTGAACTCAAAAATCGTTTTTTTAGTTAAGACACTATTCATGTAAATGAGAGATGTGATACTACGTTAGGACCGTCACTGAAACATCTTGAAAACACAATTTGCGGATTGTGGAACCGAAGTTGTTCTGACCGACATCATGTATTTTCGATGCGTTTTTATTGACAGTTCACAATTTAATTATTTGTTTGTTTAAAATTTTAGCAACGAGAATGGTATGTTTTAGAATCTTTAACCCTTTCATGCCTGAATTAAAGTGAGAGGGGTTAAAATTTTTTTTAGGACAGTAATATATTAGACTTAACTCAAATACGAAGTGATAAATATTTCAAAGCCCTATGTATCCCAGTTCGTTAGTTACAGGATGTTTCTTATAGGCACAAATTAAATTATTATAAATAAACTAAACACTTTTCTCATGACTAATTTTTTTTAAATATCTGTCTTAACTTTATTTATTTATATAGTTCACTTTGTTTTAAAGTAAAACAATTATTTTAATGTTTTTGGACACTTTTTATATAACCACTTTAGTATAACATTTTTCGAGAAACCGGTTTCGACAATTCGACCCTGCGGAGAACGCCTACTGAATGACAGCTCATAACAGAAACTTTCACAACACATAAGTCTACATAATTGAAAAATCGCTGGCCAAAAAAAATTTAAAGGGAAAGGGTTAATATTATTATATATAATTATTATTAATGATAGCGTTTTATATAATCATGAAAACAATATTTTAATAATGAAGGTATTGGCTTTAAAAAGCTAGATAAATATCTTGCCCAACGACGATTCTTCAAGAGAATTGATCGAGACTCCTAGTGCCCAGCACCTAGTTCCCCTAAAATGTGGCTATTTATTCTGGGCCCGCGTAGAGAACACACAATTTGTCACAATCGCTTTTAAATATCTTTAATTTATTTTTGTTAGTATGTTTTTGTCTTTCGTCTCTAAACTACCCATTTAAACATAATTTAGACCGTCAACAGTAATTATTGAAATAAAATCTTCCAAATAGCTTATTTCTTTTACATTTCCGCAATTTTCGATTTCGTAATTAGCGACATCTATTAGCCGCGGATTGTATTTTTTCGAGTCGTTAAGTGAGGTCAGTGTGGTCGTAAATTTTATTTTCGATACGGTTTGAATGATTCCGACGTAAAGTTTTTCGATCGAAAAGTTTTCCTGCAATCTACCGTGGTTGTGTCGTTGCAAAGGAACTGCAAAATATTAGAGACAAAAATAATGGTAATACAGTTGAGGAGAATATCAATGCTCAGGCGAAAACCCCCTTTGCGGACAAAGGAAGGAAGGAAGTAAGACCCTTCCCATCAACTTCAAAACTTACATTTGCGCAAATGGCAAAGCAAGGTCAGACAAATACAGTTCAAAAAAGTAGTGTGTTACCCCAAATTCTGGATAAACTAAACGAATAAGAAAAATTGTTTATTTCAATAAATCAGCGGCTCAGCGGTATTGAATACCATATACAAGTTATTGATGAACAGTAACTCTTTAAAAATGTTATGGACCGTTACTGGTCTTTCCAAAATTAAAAATGAATTGAAAGTTATTCTAAACGACAGAAAAATTGATGTATGTTTGTTGTCCAAAACACATTTTACGAACCATTCATTTTTAAAATTCAAAAATTATTACTTGTACCATACTCCGCAACCAGCAAACTCAGCACGAGGAGAAAGCTCGGTTTTAATCAAAAGTATTATTAAACATTTCAAAAAAGGTCAGGTTAAGACTGAAGAATTTCAAGCTACAGTAATTTCAGTAAAAATGCACAGTCAGTCCTTATACTTAATTGCTCTATATAGTCCGTCCAGGCATGGGTGGTGACTTAAATGCAAAACACACTCATTGGGGATCTCGTTTAACTACAACCAAATGTCGAGAACTTCTAAAACTATACAAGTTATTGGATGCAATGTTATTTAGACAGGGAGGCCCACTTATTGGCCCGCAAATAGTAGGGAATTACCAGATCTTCTTGACTTTTTTGTCATCAACAAAGTATCGAAAATTAATTTACGTATAGAAGATAGCTCAGATTTAACCTCTGATCATTCACCAGTGTTACTAACTCTATGTGGAAACCAGTAATTTCGTCAGGCACATCTTTTTTTACAAATGAACATACTTGGTATAAATTTAAGACTATTTATTTGCAAAACATTTGAGAAACACATTTACTACTGACGATGAACATGAGCTAAACTGTGAAAATAGTTGTTTGGATCCACTCGTCAGCATTTCTCCAGTTACTAGTAAAGAAATTAAAAGTCTTTTCAGGGAACGCAAGCCTCAAAAAAGTTCCAGGGTTTGGTTATTAAACCGGAGAAATATTACGCAATCTACCAAAGAATTTTATAAAAAAAATTGTAAACATTGTAAACAGCGCATTATACTTAAGATACGTTCCATCGCTTCGGAAAGTATCTGAAGTTATTATGAGTAGAGTAAACCACTACATGATGTCACATCTCCAATATCGCTGCTCTATCGTTAGTATTCGAGAATGTTCTCATAAAGAGGCTCAAATCAATAATATATCGAAAACTCCTTATACCAGTACAAAGTTCGGCTTTCGTGATCATCATTCAACAATTGACCAGGTACACCGAATCGTTAATTTCGTTGAAAATGCTATGGATAGAAATAACGTTTGTTCGGCGGCCTTCTTAGACGTATCTCAGGCTTTTGGTGGAGTTTGGCATTCGGGTCTACTGCTGAAATTGAAATGAATGTTACCCAAACAATATTGCGAAATAATTGCTTCCTATCTAAAAGACACTTTCGCATAAAACAAGAGGATACATACTCATACTTGCAACCGACCCAGGGAAGCGTGTTGGGGCCAATGCCAATGAATTCAGTAGGAAAAGAAATAACCAAATTTGCAAAGACTCACGAAATGAGGCTTAGACAGCATGTAAATGAAGAGGCATCCAGACTCATCGAAACTGCTGTAACAGCAAATGAATTCCTCTAATATTTAGCTTTTAATTATTATTTTTAGCTTATTAGAATTGAGTTGTTGTTAGTATTTAATCATTGTATACTAGGCACAATTGTAATATCCTTATTAAAGTATACCACTAATATGGAAATTTCAGTATGGTAACGATCCTAAACATACATTGAAGTTGGTAAAATATTAGCTCCATGACAACGGTGTGAGTGTTAATTGACCAAGTCAGACCCCGACCGGAATCCGATAGAAAAACGTGGAGGATCTAAAGCAACGGATTGTGAAGCTATCGAAAAAGGACCAGTTAAGGTATTTTGTTCAAAAAATCTAGTATGAGATTCCAATTGATACGTTCCACAAGCTTATCTCAAGCATACCAAAACGAATATGCGGATATACTGTATACTGATAACTGAACTAAGAATAAAACAAATAGGTCCCAAACAAAGGCTGGTATTGTCACTGGCGAAGCGAATGAAATTTCAGTCGAATTTCGCTAGCGTGAGTGGCGAACACTTGGCGAATTCGCCAAGAATAGGCGAACTAACCGGCGAAAATGAATATTTGGTATTGTCACTGGCGAATATGGAAAATTCGCTTCGCCTAAACTGTCAAAATTTGGCGAACGTTTATTTCATTCGCCAGTTCAATAAAATTCAAAAAAAATTAAAGGAAACTGTTCTTTGCTTGAAACTGTTATTTATTAATTGTTATTCGAGAATTGAATTGAGAATGGAAAAAACGTGAGTACATTTTTATTAATTTATTTATTGCATTTTATTTATTAAACGTTTTCAGAATAAAAAAAACTAACCAGAAGCAGTTTGAGCTGATGGTGAAGCTTTTGGAGAAAAATCCACAGCTAGCCAAAGGAATGACGCCGTTTGGATCAACAAAAAAAACTAGGATTGACTTCTGGGAAGATATAGCGGTTGAACTGAATAATATAATATCCTCCACTACGTAGAGGAAGCGAATGGAATAAGGTAAAAATAAACCATTTCGATTGCATATTTGTATATACATATATAAGCACATTGATTTGTATATTACTTAGGTTTGGTTGGACTGCAAATTAAAACTAAAGAGAAAATTTCCAACAATCGAAGAGAGACTGTAGTCACAGGTGGGGGCCCTTATACTCAACGCAGTTTAACGCCTTTAGAGCAAGCCGTGGACGATTTGCTCAGCTTACAGGATGCAGTGAATCCAAGCGGATCAACGTTTGGAAACACTGCAGCTGAAAATTTGGAAGAAAGCATCACACATGTAGACGTTGACGAGGTGCAACCTGAACAGGTGCGTGAAAATTTGAACGTCAACGTTACACCTAGGCAGGCACGTATAACCGGAGTGGAGGAGCGCGAAACTTTGCGTCTGAAGGCTTTAGAAAAGCAAGCGCAAACGCAAGAAAGCCCTGTCGATTTACTACACAGCATTAAGTCAGAAACAAAAGAAATCGCAAGGTATACAAGAAAAATGTATGAACTAAAAAAAGAAAAATTGGAATTATATAAAACAAAAAGAAGAAAGGAAGAAAGAAGAAAATATTGAGCAAAAAAGGAGACATAAAGAAAAAATTGAAATAAAATTAAAGGAATTAGAATTAAAACAAATTAAACACACAAAATAAAATAAGAATTTCAAATAATTAAAAATTAATTTTATTATTTTTAATTATATATTACACAAACTTATGTACTAATGGGATGTAACTACAATATTTACAAAGAATTAGCTATTTGTCTTCGGCGACGATCCGCTGCTGAACCACTGAAGTTTTCTTCAACTGGTTCCAGTGGTACTACTACATCAACGAAAGTTTCTTGTTCAGGATCATTTTTTTATTGTTTTAGTAAATATGTATGTAAATACATTCATAAATAAATAGCAAGTTAATGTATATTTGTACCTAAATAAACTGAATTGTGATCTCCTCTTTGGTATGTCCGTTCCAAATATGTTTTTAATGTGCTATTATTCCACACAAATGAGTCGTGGGAAGATCCACCATATCTTGCATCAACGCACCTTATTACCATATCACGATCGCACGCCTAAATAAATGTATTTGTTAAGGTGAAATAATAATAATTAAAAATTTATATGCTTAGTTGCTACTTACAATCATTGCGTTTATGCTGAAAAATCCCTTTCGATTTAGATATAAGTGCTTGTTTGCACTTAGAGCAATAATCGCAACATGCGTTCCATCAACGCATCCAACCACATTTGGAATTCCGGAATTGGTATAAAATTTTCTTCTTGTCAGTTGCTTATGTTCTTCAGTTATATCGGTTTTGATCCATACACTGCAAAGAGTGGTTTCCAATATTGGGAGCATTTCATTCAAAATCAATGAAACAATGGGCTGCGCAAAACCTAATATAAAATCATTTCCCACTGTTTGTTGATAGCTCCCGTGAGCCAGAAATCGAAGAGTGCAACACAATTTCAACATTGGCGATATTGACGACGATAGCTGATAAGGACATTTTTCATTTATATTGTCTAACATATACATAAATGCATCCTTGCTTAGCCGAAAATTTTCCTTAAAACTGAATATAAAAATTTATTTAATAGTGCATACACTTTTATAGCAATATAATTACAATGCAGAAGAAAGTTCCATGGGATTGGAGTGATCCCTGATGAACCGCCGTTGCCTTAGTAAATTGATTATTGTGCTTTCAACATAGCTGTCTTCAAAATATAAATCAACGTTGCAAAACATTTTTTACTTTATTTTTAACAATAAGCCCGTGGTTGTATGAAATTCAAATTAAATTTTGTAAACAAAAACAATTTTCAAATTAAAGGCGTCAAAAATGTCAATTTTGGATGAATTCGTGTGACATTTTTCAATTATTTTGGTATGGCAACAAAAAAGTTAGGCGAATGTGTTCATTCGCCAGTCACAATACGAACGAGCGAATTTTCGCCAAAGCGTTCGACTCGCCAAGTACGTTCACTTCGCCAGTGACAATACCAGCCAAAATTTAAACAAATACATTTTTTCATTCACGGATACCTGATGTACTTATTATTTTGTCCAGCCATTTTTACAGTCATTTAATTATCTGCTAGAAATTAGGATAGTTACCTTAAATCATCATTTTTATATATTTAACAGATATAACAAATGCAGCATAGCTTTCTTCTTCTTTAGATCCTGCAAAGCCTAGATGGTTACAAACAGTTAAAGATCCTCATTGTGGGCCAACAAAATACTTTTTTTTAAGTTTTAGGGCCCCATTTTATATATTAATGTATATATATATGGAGGATGGGATCATGTGTAGAAGTTCACGTAAGTGAGGAAAGTTTTTGATTACCATTCACTTGGGAATGGCCAGGAACGATTCTACATGGTTCAAGCAGCTCACGACTTCCGGTTTTAAACCAAGTATCCTCTGGGTAGCCAACAAACAGCCGTTTGGAGGCGAGCTAAATTAAGAAGGCCAACCCGCTTCTGCGGTTGTGCGTAGGGTTTGGGACCCACCACATAAAAAAACCTCCCCAATGAAAGACCAAACAGAGCCTCAGATGAGAAACCCCCCTTTTGATGACGACCCCTGCAAACGTTTTAAGGATCATGATTTGAGGGCATGTACCTGGAATGTCCGGACTCTTAATTGGGACATACGACTAAAGGCTGACATCACCGCCATCCAAGAAGTGCGATGGACGGGACAATGACGAAAGTAGGTGAGTCCTTGTGACATCTACTACAGAAGCCATATAAAGGAACTCAAATTTGGTATTGGATTCTTCAACATATTATTTGCGCTCACGCACCAACGGAAGAGAAGGGCGATGTGACCAAAGATACTTCCTATGAGCGCCTAGAACGCACCTACCTTCTTAATTAGTTTAAGAGATAAGTAAATCCATAGTTAAAACATTTCTATGTACATTTTTTTTGGTTCACTGTATATACCGTATCTAAGTCCAAAGTTTTAAAACATCAAATTTGTACTTTAAAAATCCATAATAAAAGTAAAATGTACTACAATGACTTTAAGTGAAAAATGTTTCGATTTAAGTGTGTGAAATACCTTGTTCAAATTTTTGATTTTCTGAACTTTAAAGTCGAATATCTCGAAAACTAAGAGTTTGCGGTACCTATAAACCTACATATTTGTCAATCGGGAGGTCGCCTTTCAAACGGAACCCTCAAAGAAATCGGATTTGCGCCAACATTTTTTTTTTTGTGTGTATACATTAAATTAGTAAGTTTAACAATATAGCGTTATATAAGGCGTGTTTTATTTAACCAGCAAATTAAGCAATTAGCTTATTTTGTATGGAAGACTTAGCCAACATAATTATGCTGGCTTGTCATAAGCTATCATAGCTTGTATATTGAACTAAAGGCATTGCCAGTTCATCGCTGTTTTTCATTCACAATAGTTTTTTTTTTTTTTTTTAAAGTAGTTGGCAAACGCGAGAAACCCCATTTTGACATATAAAAATGTAAAGAAACAAAATTTTAAATTCTCGAACTTTATCCATATTTATTTTGACTATACTGGATCTAATAATGATTGTAGATTCCTTAAAAGATCAGAATATTATAGAAAAGCGGTAAACAAAAGGAAATTTGATTTATAACTTCAACTTTTTTTTCAAATAAATTACATTTCAGCTGAGAGTTTGGGCCCGCATTGCCAACACAACTCATTTTTAAGCGAAGATATGAAATTAGCTAAATGCGTTTTATTTGTCCATGATTTAGCTATTAGCTTGTGGTGGTCAAATAAAACACGATAATAGTTATTGAAAATGATTGATGCAAATCAACATAGTTGATTAAACTTGGTAGTTTATTAATCTTATATTGAAGTATGCAACAAATGAGTAAATACAAAGTTGGCTCAATCATGGCTTCGATGAGAATATTGATTAGTTTATTCATAGTCAGTCTAGTTCCATTGCAAAGTCGAGCTTGATGTTATACAGTATGACGACAACTTATACTAATTTTAAATGCAAAATTAAGTGGTGAAAGTCCAGGCCAATTCCAATAATTTTAAACCATATACAACCTTTTGCAACGCAGTGTCAGAACTTTGCTGTCA
Organism: Zeugodacus cucurbitae; assembly: GCF_028554725.1. NCBI lineage: Eukaryota > Metazoa > Arthropoda > Insecta > Diptera > Tephritidae > Zeugodacus > Zeugodacus cucurbitae. The sequence goes on from NC_071668.1 coordinate 34,830,731, forward strand.
CTACTTACCAAACCTTTTATAATTGAATCATGGTAATAAAGTATGTACACATGTATATATAAACGAAAATGAAACTATCAGGCAGGTTCTGTAATTCACTTCCGAGTGAAATTCAAGCATATTCACTTTTAATCTGATATTTGGTGTAGTAATTTCGATTTTACTTTTCAATTTCCACATTTTTTTTTAATTTTCACTTTCACTCGGATTGCGGAACTTGCCTGTATATGAAACCAAACAAAATTCTCTAGTAAATACCGCGACAAAAATCTTTCACTTTGGATGGTTTTTCTTTCAACAGTGACGCGTGGAAACATTTTTCAATATCTATATATATATAAATTTCATTTCACATTATTTGTCCTGGATTGGCGCCTAAACTACTGAACCGATTTTAATGAAATTTGGTACACGCCTGCAGTGTGGTCCAAATTATAGGTTAAGATAGAGTATTATATATTTCAAATTTTAGTCGCAATGTCAATTCGTCTGTCCATTCAGCCATTCGGTCAAGCGATAACTTGAATTGAATTTGATATATTATTAAAACTTCGTTTACGTGACAATAAGCAATATGAGATTGTATTGTAGATAGGCAAAACCGGACAAATACGAAAAATAAAAAATAAGACTTTTGCAACAGATATTCACAGCACGGAAGGACATTAGAATTTACATATTTTTAGGTAAGTGGACGTGGTCACAGCACAATATCCGTCTGTCCTGTCAAACAATTAGTGAAGCAATAATTTGATCTGGATATCCTAATATAACTTAGCTTGATATAACTACACTTGAACCTTGATACTTGAGAAAAACTAAAGAGAGTTTTGGTATATTTATCGCTAACCACGGAAAACTTGGAAAGTAGTAGTCTTCCCAAGATAGTAGAGAAAGGCTTCATTTGCAATGGGCGTATCACTACCCACTACTCTTTGACCGCTTTGATCTAAATTGGATGCATATTTTTTTTACGTCCTTATGTGCTTTTGGACAATCAGAATAACGCATGTACAAAACTTTTTATGGCGAAATGTTGAAATACTTCAAGCATCGGCTTTAAAGATAAAAAAAATTCAAGAAGCAATTCCACACACTTTAACACATTTGCGCACTTTTTTACTTCAAATACAGTGGAACTTCACTAACTCGAATCAGCATAAAGTTGTAAAATATAGATTTATACACAGTTTTATTTATTTATATCGCATAGAGTTTTATTATGTACATACTTAAAACATGTATTCTGTAATTTTGTTTCTTTCAGTTTGCTGTTGTTTGGTTCTTGACGTCTGTATCCCAAGCCTTTAAAATTTCCTTATTTAATTTCAAACGAAATTGAGAATTTGAAAAGTAACTCCCACTGATACTTTATTCGCTACAATGGCAGTACTATGGTAATGTGGTTAAATTATGTCAAAATTGCAGAATCGATTGAATATTATAATACATTAATGAAGAAACTGCTGAAAACCGACAGAATGCCTTTCTGCTAAAAAATAATCCAACTACGTTTTCACAAAAAGCGAATAAATTATTCCCTCTTTTATTTCCTTCGCAAATACAACCTTTGGTAACGCAGTGTAAAAACTTTGCTGTCACTACTTACCAAAACTTTTATAATTGAATCATGGTAATAAAGTATGTACACATGTATGTATAAACGAAAATGAAACTATCAGGCAGGTTCTGAAAACCCTTCAAACAAAATTCTCAAGTAAATACTACGACAAAGATCTTTCACTTTGGATGGTTTTTCATTCAACAGTGACGCGTGGAAGCATTTTTCAATATCCATATACAGTAAAAGCTCTTTATTCGCGGGGTATATGTTCCATAAATATGCCGCGAATACAGAAACCGTGAATACGGGATGGTAATATATACGGGATTATAGGGAATATGTTCCTAGGTGACAAAAAAAAAAAAAACAAATAGGTATATAAAAAAATTATTTGATTGAAGTTTTCGAACATTTTAATTAATTATCTTAAGGCTTAGGCAATGGTTTGAAGAATTTTGTAATTTTTTCTTGCTTAGCAGTTTTCAAAAGCTCCTTCAATTCAGACTGATACACATCATTCGCATTAGCAATTTGTCTCTTAAAAATTAGACTTCGTTCCATAGACGGATCAATGTTCATAACGAAATCGCAGAGCTATAATTAAGCCAATGTAACGAAACCTTAGCAATCACTATCTGTGTAAAAAAAAAATATTAAAAAAGTCAAGAGTTATTGGTTCCCTTTAATTTAAAGTGTTTTTTGAAAGTTTTCTAAAAAATGGGTAAGAACAAGAGTTCAGTTCCATGTGAGCCCCTTCTATATGTAAATATTACCATAAGTTCAAAAATATTGCGAAAATAGTGGAATATTTAACATTTTCTTGTAATAAGATATATTTTACTTTTTTATTAGTCCATTTGACGAGAATATTGGATTGGATACCTATTGGAATAATTTTATTATTATGTATGTACTTATTACATCCGCGAATAAAAAAATTTTTAGTCGCGAATATAGAAATTGGGTCTCATTTTTTTAATCCGCGAATAGGGATGGGGGATGGGGTCATATGTAGAAGTTCACGCAAGTGAGGAAAGTTTCTGATTGCCATTCACTTGGGAGTGGCCAGGAACGATTCTTTTGCATATGACTCAAGCAGCTCACGACTTCCGGTTTTAGACCAAGTATCCCCTGGGTAGCTAACAGACATCCATTTGGAGGCGAGCTAAAGTGAGAAGGCGAAGCCCGCTTCTGCGGTTGTGCGTAGGGCTTGGGACCCACCACATAAAAAGATCTCCCCAATGAAAACAAACACAGAGCCTCGGATGAGAAACCCCCCTTTTGATGACAACCCCTGCAAACGTACTAAGGATCATGATTTGAGGGCATGTACCTGGAATGTCCGGACTCTTAATTGGGAAGGTGCCTCTTGATGTCTTCATACAACTTAAGGCTGAAATCTCCGCCGTCCAAGAAGTGCGATGGACGGGACAAGGACGGAAGAAGGTGGGTCCTTGTGACATCTACTACAGCGGCCATATAAAGGAGCGCAAATTTGGTGTTGGATTTGTGGTAGGAGAGAGACTACGTCGCCGAGTCCTGGCATTCACCCCGGTGGATGAACGTCTTGCCACAATCCGCATCAAAGCGAGGTTCTTCAACATATCGCTGATTTGCGCCCACGCCCCAACGGAAGAGAAGGACGATGTGACCAAAGATGCTTTCTATGAGCGCCTAGAATGCACCTATGAGCGCTGCCCCCGCCACGATGTCAAAATTGTGCTTGGCGATTTTAACGCCAGGGTGGGTAAAGAAGGTGTCTTTGGCACAACAGTCGGAAAATTCAGCCTCCATGACGAAACATCGCCAAACGGCCGGAGGCTGATCGACTTCACTGGGGCCCGAAATATGGTTGTCTGTAGTACCAGATTCCAGCATAAAAAAATCATCAAGCAACGTGGCTGTCCCCTGATCGAAACACGCGCAATCAAATCGATCACGTTGTGATAGACGGAAGACATGTCTCCAGTGTTTTAGACGTGCGTACGCTCCGAGAACCAAACATTGACTCGGACCATTATCTAGTAGCAGCAAAGATACGCACTCGCCTCTGTGCAGCAATGAACGCCCGTCAACAAACACAAGGAAGGTGCGACGTCGAAAAACTGCAATCACAACCGACAGCCGAACGATTTTCTACTCGACTTGCACTCCTGCTCTCTGAGAGCACTCATCAGCATCTCGATATAAGGGAGCTGTGGAACGGCATCTCAAACTCATTGCATACCGCTGCAGCCGAAACAATTGGTCTCCGGCAACGCCAAAAAACCAGTTGGTACGATGAGAATTGTCGTTCCGCAGTGGAGAGAAAACAGACTGCCTACCTCGCAACGTTGCGATCGACCACAACACGTTCGGGGTGGGATAGATATCGAGAACTGAAGAGGGAAGCGAGACGCATTTGTAGACGTAAAAAGAAAGATGCCGAAATGCGTGAGTATGAAAAGCTTGAAAAGCTGGCCGACATGGGTAATGCTCGAAAATTTTATGAAAAGATGAGGCGATTTACAGAAGGTTTCAAGACCGGAGCATTATCATGTAGGGACCGAGGAGGTAATCTGGTAACGGATGTCCAGAGCATACTGGGATTATGGAGGGAACATTTCTCCGACCTGCTCAATGGCAGTGAAAGTACAACACCAGAAGATGGCGAACCCGATTCCCCAATCGATGACGATGGAATAGATGTTCCATTACCCGACCATGAAGAAATTCGAATAGCAATTACCCGCTTGAAGAACAACAAAGCGGCGGGGGCCGATGGATTACCGGCCGAGCTATTCAAACACGGCGGCGAAGGTGCATGCATCAGCTTCTTTGTAGAATATGGTCGGAAGAAAGCATGCCTGACGATTGGAATCTTAGTGTGCTCTGCCCAATCCATAAGAAGGGAGACCCCATAATCTACGCCAATTACCGTGGTATACATAAATCTCCTCAATATCGCATATAAGGTTTTGTCGAGCGTATTGTGTGAAAGACTAAAGCCCACCGTCAACGAACTTATTGGACCTTATCAGTGTGGCTTTAGACCTGGAAAATTTACAATGGACCAGATATTCACCATGCGCCAAATCTTGGAAAAGACCCGAGAGAGAAGAATCGATACTCACCATCTTTTTATCGATTTTAAAGCTGCCTTCGATAGCACGAAAAGGAGATGCCTTCATGCCGCGATGTCTGAATTTGGTATCCCTGCAAAACTAATACGGCTATGTAAGCTGACGTTGAGCAACACCAAAAGCTCCGTCAGGATCGGGAAGGACCTCTCCGAGCCGTTCGATACCAAACGAGGCTTCAGACAGGATGACTCACTATCGTGCGACTTCTTCAATCTATTGCTGGAAAAAATAATACGAGCTGCAGAACTAAATAGAGAGGGTACAATCTTCTACAAGAGTGTACAGCTCCTGGCGTATGCCGATGATATTGATATCATCGGAAGCAACAACCGCGCCGTTTGTTCTGCGTTTTCCAGACTAGATAAAGAAACGAAGCGTATGGGTCTGGTGGTGAATGAGGACAAAACGAAATGTCTCCTGTCCTCAAACAAACAGTCAGCGCACTCGCGTCTTGGCTCCCACGTCACTGTTGACAGTCATAACTTTGAAGTTGTAGATAATTTCGTTTATCTGGGAACCAGCATTAACAACACCAACAATGTCAGCCTTGAAATCCAACGCAGAATCACTTTTGCCAACAGGTGCTACTTTGGACTGAGTAGGCAATTGAAAAGTAAAGTCCTCTCTCGACGAACTAAAATCAAGCTCTATAAGTCGCTCATTATCCCCGTCCTGATGTATGGCGCTGAAGCGTGGACGATGACAACATCCGATGAGACGACTCTTGGGGTTTTCGACAGAAAGGTTTTGCGCAAGATTTATGGTCCTCTAAACATTGGCAACTGCGAATACCGCAGACGATGGAACGATGAGCTGTACGATTTATATGACGACATTGACATAGTTCAGCGAATAAAAATACAGCGGCTACGCTGTTGTACGGATGGAAGAAAACACTCCAGCTCTGAATGTGTTCGATGCAGTACCCGCTGGAGGAAGCCGCGGAAGAGGACGACCTCCACTCCGGTGGAAAGACCAAGTGCAAAGTGACCTGGCTTCACTTGGTGTTTCCAGTTGGCGCCAAAAAGCAAAAAAGAGGAATGAGTGGCGCGCTCTGGTGGATTCGGCTATAATCGCTTTAAGCGGTTCCTACGATAGAGTATTTTATATTTCAAATTTTAGTCGCAATGTCAATTCGTCTGTCCATTCAGCCATTCGGTCAAGCGATAACTTGAATTGAATTTGATATCTTATTAAAACTTTGTACACGTGACAATAAGCAATATTGATGAGCGATATTTCACTACCGGTGATTTTTTCACTGTGATTGAAAAATCACAAATAGCAACTGTGATCAATTTTTATAAATATCAGTGATTTACAATCGCAATTGCAGTTCAGTAATCTGAGTTCGATCACAGTAGCTATAGAGAAGTTCAGTGCTTTTGTTCGATCACAGTTTTGTTCGAGTTAAGTAATTCTAATTCGCTCATTGTAGCAATAGCAGTTCAGTGATTCTAATTCGATCACTGTAGCAATAGCAGTTCGAAAAGTAACAATCACTGTTCAGTAGCAATACCAGTTCGAAAGTAACAATCACTGTTCAGTAACAATATCAGTTCGAAAGTAGCAATCACTGTTCAGTAACAATATCAGTTCGAAAAGTAACAATCACTGTTCAGTAGCAATACCAGTTCGAAAGTAACAATCACTGTTCAGTAATAATATCAGTTCGAAAGTAGCACTCACTGTTCAGTAACAATATCAGTTCGAAAGTAGCAATCACTGTTTAGTAACAATATCAGTTCGAAAATAGCAATCACTGTTTAGTAGCAATATCAGTTCGAAAGTAGCAATCACTGTTCAGTAACAATATCAGTTCGAAAAGTAACAATCACTGTTCAGTAGCAATACCAGTTCGAAAGTAAGTCCAGTCCAGTCGCTTTGAAGCCAGCGTCTTGAACATTTTGAAGACGGCAGCGACATATCAAAAAGCAATTTCATTGTTGCCGTACTAACATCTATCACTTCAATAAAATTTACATATTTAGTTTAAAGTGAAATTACTTACGTAAAAAATGTAAAAATGGTCGATTTATTTGTTTGAAATAATCGATTGTTATTATAAATGATATATCAAAGCTATTTTACGTTTCTGCTGGCAAAATAACGCCATACTTGTGAGAACTTTGAATAATTTTACATTTCACATGTTAGTGGCAGCTCTACAGCGGCCATTGTCGTCGGCAAAATTAGAAACATTTCTAATTTGGCAACAGCGAAGACTTCAAACCTTTAGTGGTGAAGTCGTGCTGTTGCCAAAAAAACCTGTGCCCATAAGAACGCGTGTATTTTAATATTTGACAGATGTCGCTCGTCGCTTGTCGTCTTCTATGTGTTCAGCACATCACTGTTCAGTAATAATATCAGTTCGAAAGTAGCACTCACTGTTCAGTAACAATATCAGTTCGAAAAGTAACAATCACTGTTCAGTAGCTATACCAGTTCGAAAGTAACAATCACTGTTCAGTAATAATATCAGTTCGAAAGTAGCACTCACAGTTCAGTAACAATATCAGTTCGAAAGTAGCAATCACTGTTTAGTAACAATATCAGTTCGAAAGTAGCACTCACAGTTCAGTAACAATATCAGTTCGAAAGTAGCAATCACTGTTTAGTAACAATATCAGTTCGAAAGTAGCAATCACTGTTCAGTAATAATATCAGTTCGAAAGTAGCACTCACTGTTCAGTAACAATATCAGTTCGAAAAGTAACAATCACTGTTCAGTAGCTATACCAGTTCGAAAGTAACAATCACTGTTCAGTAATAATATCAGTTCGAAAGTAGCACTCACAGTTCAGTAACAATATCAGTTCGAAAGTAGCAATCACTGTTTAGTAACAATATCAGTTCGAAAGTAGCACTCACAGTTCAGTAACAATATCAGTTCGAAAGTAGCAATCACTGTTTAGTAACAATATCAGTTCGAAAGTAGCAATCACTGTTCAGTAATAATATCAGTTCGAAAGTAGCACTCACTGTTTAGTAACAATATCAGTTCGAAAGTAGCAATCACTGTTTAGTAACAATATCAGTTCGAAAGTAGCAATCACTGTTCAGTAACAATATCAGTTCGAAAAGTAACAATCACTGTTCAGTAGCAATACCAGTTCGAAAGTAACAATCACTGTTCAGTAATAATATCAGTTCGAAAGTAGCAATCACTGTTTAGTAACAATATCAGTTCGAAAGTAGCAATCACTGTTCAGTAACAATATCAGTTCGAAAAGTAACAATCACTGTTCAGTAGCAATACCAGTTCGAAAGTAACAATCACTGTTCAGTAATAATATCAGTTCGAAAGTAGCACTCACTGTTCAGTAGCAATACCAGTTCGAAAGTAACAATCAATGTTCAGTAATAATATCAGTTCGAAAGTAGCAATCACTGTTCAGTCATCACAGTAGCAGTTTTAGTTACGATTTCGATAATTTTGGGTACGGTGAATATAAAAGCAGTTAAATGTACCCAAAAATTATTAAGTAGTTATTTGAGATTACAAAAGCAGGTAAAATTTGGATATTGTTAAAATTAATAAAAATGTAAATGTAAAAAATTAAAATAAAGTGCGGAGTACAAATTTTCATAAATTATTTTTTTTTTGTTGTGATCGCAATAGCCATATAAAATCACAGTGATTTAACAATAGCAATCACTGAAATCACAGTGATTCAAAAATAGCAATATCGCTCATCACTAATAAGCAATATGAGATTGTATTGTAGATAGGCAAAACCGGACAAATACGAAAAATAAAAAATAAGACTTTTGCAACAGATATTCACAGCACGGAAGGACATTAGAATTTACATATGTTTAGGTAAGTGGACGTGGTCACAGACAATTGGTCAAGCAATAATGTGATCTGGATATCCTAATATTACTTAGCTCACACTTGAACCTTAATACTATAAGAAAAATAGTAGTTAAACAAAAAGGGATATTACCAAACTACAATTTAAGTTATAAAATTCGGAGCATATGATCTAGGTACGGATGGGCATAAGTGGTTTGATAAAATGGCGAGAAAAACTGAAGAGAGTTTTCGTATATTTATCGCAAACCACGGAAAACTTGGAAAGTAGTAGTCTTCCCAAGATAGGAGAGAAAGGCTTCATATACAATGGACGTATCACTACCCACTACTCTTTGACCACTTTGATCTAAATTGGATGCTTATTATTTTGACATCCTTATGCGCTTTTGACAATCAGAATAACGCATGTATAAAACTTTTTATGGCGAAATGTTGAAATACTTCAAGCATCGGCGTTAAAGAAAAAAAAAATAAAAAATTTCAAGAAGCAATTCCACACACTTTAACACATTTTACGCACTTTTTTACTTCAAATACAGTGCAACTTCTAAACCCGAGAAGGCATGATGTCCGGTTTGAAATTCAATTCGGTAGCCATGCCTCCTCGGACCCGGAGAGGTGCGCGAGCTATTTTAGCCGACAATTTATATTGCACCCCCCGGTTGACAAGGCTAAAAGACGTGTCACCAGACGGCTGCGCAAAATGCGAAACAACGGCGCGCCACTTGTTTTCCCCAGCGGGGAGGTTGAGGATGTCATCAGGAAGACCAAGTCCCTTAAAGCCATCGGTCCTGACGGAATCAATTCTCTAATGTTAAAACACCTAGGTTCAACGGGAGTAGAATATCCAACCAAGGTACTTAATTTGTCGCTAACCCCTCTTAAAATACCCGATATGTGGAAAATCGGAAGAGTGGTTCCACTACTGAAACCTGGGAAACCCGCCAACCTAGGGGAGTCCTATCGACGGATAACTCTCCTTTCCCCAGTAGTGAAGACACTTGAGGTTTTACTGCTCCCGACACTCACATACTACCTGAACCTAGCAGAACATCAACATGGTTTCCGTAAAGTGCACAGTACCACCACAACACTTAGCGTCATAAACGCCCAGATAGTTCATGGTCTTAATCAAAAACCACCCTGTAAAAGAACCGTCCTAGTGGCGTTGGACCTGTCAAAAGCTTGTGACACGGTCAACTTAACAACGCTACTAGAAGACATCGAGCAAACAACACTTTCTCCGGGGCTGAAGAGATGGATTATGAACTACGTGAGCGGTCGGCAATCACCCAACTCCCAACGCAGCCGGTTCTACGCCACCGGAGTTGACCCGGATTTTATCCGGTCAAAGGCTGCCCTTTCGGAGTTCTAACCCTGTTTGGATCGATTAGTTTTAAGTCTAGTTGTACGTCATTGGAGCTACGCCTTGCAGCAGGGTTGCTCCATATCCTCTTACTCCGGGCTGGCATCGAGTCCAACCCAGGGCCTGAGGTATTTTTCTGCTGCGTATGCGCTAAAAGGCTCCATCCGAAATTCACCTCGGTTAGGTCTCATGCAATGGATGGAGCTATCTTAAGACCTGTTCAGGCCTTAAGACTCATAGGGAGTGTACCACACGTTATGTGGCCCATGCTGTCAACGCAATACTGTGACTGTTGCCTGTACGGCAGTGCAACTTGTACCTAGTTCGCGCAACGCGCCGCCATTCTCAAGGAGTGGCCAACTTAGGGCCATACTACGGCCCCCAGGAGCTCAAGTAGACAGCATGACTCCCAGTCTGACCAATCTGGCCAAGCTGATTTTATGAGTCGGGAAGGCTTAAGTCAATAGCTGCGGTCCAAGAAACCAAGTTAAACAGCCACTCAGATCTTCTGAGTTCTGCAGGATTCAACGTTTTACGTAAAGATCATGAGCGAGATAGTGGTGGTGGCCTAGCATTCATACTAAGGTACAATATCGTTTTATCGAAGGTGACATCGACCGCAGGGACACTATCCTAGAATGTCAACGTATAGCTGTCCGGGCAGGCGATGTCGAGCTCGATGGAGCTGGCAGAACAGATAGACGATTCGACATTCTGCACAATGAATGACGAAGCCCCTACCAGAATTATGAGCACTTGCAGCATCTCGCCAGACTTCACCAGCGGTGGTCTGATAAACTGCATAACCTGCCCATAATTATCTCGATTGAAAAACCTCCCGACTTTATTTCTGCGGACAACCGCACCTTAACTATACTAAAGCTAACTGGGACGACTTCACAGAATTCACCGAGAATACCTTCGCCGCTCTTCCCATTCCTACGAACGTAATCGTTGTCGAACATCAATTCGGCAAGGTGATCACCGATGCTAATGCTCGTTTCATACCAGCCGGAAGAATTGCTAATATGCGCCCTAATTTCACGACTGAAATACGATCGATCTCTATTATCCCCGCATAAGGGATCTCAATTTGGAGATTCGACAACTAGTAAATAACTATATGCGGACGAAATGGGTAGAGCACTTGAAGTCCTGTAATCTTTCCACTGGTGTGAGCAAGCTCTGGTCAACCGTCAAATCCCTGTCAAACCCCAGGAGACATGACGACCGGGTTGAAATTCAATTCGGTAGCCATGCCTCCTCGGACCCGGAGAGGTTCGCGAGCTATTTTAGCTGTCAAAAGCTTTTGACACGGTCAACTTAACAACGCTACTAGAAGACATCGAACAAACAACATTTTCTCAGGGGCTGAAGAGATGGATTATGAACTACCTGAGCGGTCGACAATCATTTGTATTATTTTGAGGTAAAACATCGAAACTTAGACAAATTAAAGAAGGGGTTCCACAGGGCGGTGTCCTCTCCCCGTTACTGTTTAATTTCTATATCTCTGAATTCCCTCAACCACCAGAGGGAATTTCTGTTACCTCCTACGCAGTTCGAAAGTAACAATGAAGTGCTGAACAAAAAGACGACGACACGGCACGACGTAGCGACGGCTGATCACAAATGTCGCTTTGAAGCCAGCGTCTTGAACATTTTGAAGACGGCAGCGACATATCAAAAAGCAATTTCATTGTTGCCGTACTAACATCTATCACTTCAATAAAATTTACATATTTAGTTTAAAGTGAAATTACTTACGTAAAAAATGTAAAAATGGTCGATTTATTTGTTTTAAATAATCGATTGTTATTATAAATGATATATCAAAGCTATTTTACGTTTCTGCTGGCAAAATAACGTCATACTTGTGAGAACTTTGAATAATTTTACATTTCACATGTTAGTGGCAGCTCTACAGCGGCCATTGTCGTCGGCAAAATTAGAAACATTTCTAATTTGGCAACAGCGAAGACTTCAAACCTTTTGTGGTGAAGTCGTGCTGTTGCCAAAAAAACCTGTGCCCATAAGAACGCGTGTATTTTAATATTTGACAGATGTCGCTCGTCGCTTGTCGTCTTCTATGTGTTCAGCACATCACTGTTCAGTAATAATATCAGTTCGAAAGTAGCACTCACTGTAACAATATCAGTTCGAAAAGTAACAATCACTGTTCAGTAGCAATACCAGTTCGAAAGTAACAATCACTGTTCAGTAATAATATTAGTTCGAAAGTAGCACCCACAGTTCAGTAACAATATCAGTTCGAAAGTATCAGTTCGAAAGTAGCAATCACTGTTCAGTAACAATATCAGTTCGAAAAGTAACAAGCTTTTGACAATCAGAATAACGCATGTACAAAACTTTTTATGGCGAAATGTTGAAATACTTCAAGCATCGGCGTTAAAGAAAAAAAAATCAAAAATTTCAAGAAGCAATTCCACACACTTTAACACATTTTACGCACTTTTTTACTTCAAATACAGTGGAACTTCTAAACCCGAGAAGGCATGATGTCCGGTTTGAAATTCAATTCGGTAGCCATGCCTCCTCGGACCCGGAGAGGTGCGCGAGCTATTTTAGCCGACAATTTATATTGCACCCCCCGGTTGACAAGGCTAAAAGACGTGTCACCAGACGGCTGCGCAAAATGCGAAACAACGGCGCGCCACTTGTTTTCCCCAGCGGGGAGGTTGAGGATGTCATCAGGAAGACCAAGTCCCTTAAAGCCATCGGTCCTGACGGAATCAATTCTCTAATGTTAAAACACCTAGGTTCAACGGGAGTAGAATATCCAACCAAGGTACTTAATTTGTCGCTAACCCCTCTTAAAATACCCGATATGTGGAAAATCGGAAGAGTGGTTCCACTACTGAAACCTGGGAAACCCGCCAACCTAGGGGAGTCCTATCGACGGATAACTCTCCTTTCCCCAGTAGTGAAGACACTTGAGGCTTTACTGCTCCCGACATCACATACTACCTGAACCTAGCAGAACATCAACATGGTTTCCGTAAAGTGCACAGTACCACCACAACACTTAGCGTCATAAACGCCCAGATAGTTCATGGTCTTAATCAAAAACCACCCTGTAAAAGAACCGTCCTAGTGGCGTTGGACCTGTCAAAAGCTTGTGACACGGTCAACTTAACAACGCTACTAGAAGACATCGAGCAAACAACACTTTCTCCGGGGCTGAAGAGATGGATTATGAACTACGTGAGCGGTCGGCAATCACCCAACTCCCAACGCAGCCGGTTCTACGCCACCGGAGTTGACCCGGATTTTATCCGGTCAAAGGCTGCCCTTTCGGAGTTCTAACCCTGTTTGGATCGATTAGTTTTAAGTCTAGTTGTACGTCATTGGAGCTACGCCTTGCAGCAGGGTTGCTCCATATCCTCTTACTCCGGGCTGGCATCGAGTCCAACCCAGGGCCTGAGGTATTTTTCTGCTGCGTATGCGCTAAAAGGCTCCATCCGAAATTCACCTCGGTTAGGTCTCATGCAATGGATGGAGCTATCTTAAGACCTGTTCAGGCCTTAAGACTCATAGGGAGTGTACCACACGTTATGTGGCCCATGCTGTCAACGCAATACTGTGACTGTTGCCTGTACGGCAGTGCAACTTGTACCTAGTTCGCGCAACGCGCCGCCATTCTCAAGGAGTGGCCAACTTAGGGCCATACTACGGCCCCCAGGAGCTCAAGTAGACAGCATGACTCCCAGTCTGACCAATCTGGCCAAGCTGATTTTATGAGTCGGGAAGGCTTAAGTCAATAGCTGCGGTCCAAGAAACCAAGTTAAACAGCCACTCAGATCTTCTGAGTTCTGCAGGGTTCAACGTTTTACGTAAAGATCATGAGCGAGATAGTGGTGGTGGCCTAGCATTCATACTAAGGTACAATATCGTTTTATCGAAGGTGACATCGACCGCAGGGACACTATCCTAGAATGTCAACGTATAGCTGTCCGGGCAGGCGATGTCGAGCTCGATGGAGCTGGCAGAACAGATAGACGATTCGACATTCTGCACAATGAATGACGAAGCCCCTACCAGAATTATGAGCACTTGCAGCATCTCGCCAGACTTCACCAGCGGTGGTCTGATAAACTGCATAACCTGCCCATAATTATCTCGATTGAAAAACCTCCCGACTTTATTTCTGCGGACAACCGCACCTTAACTATACTAAAGCTAACTGGGACGACTTCACAGAATTCACCGAGAATACCTTCGCCGCTCTTCCCATTCCTACGAACGTAATCGTTGTCGAACATCAATTCGGCAAGGTGATCACCGATGCTAATGCTCGTTTCATACCAGCCGGAAGAATTGCTAATATGCGCCCTAATTTCACGACTGAAATACGCCAGGTCGATCCCTATTATCCCCGCATAAGGGATCTCAATTTGGAGATTCGACAACTAGTAAATAACTATATGCGGACGAAATGGGTAGAGCACTTGAAGTCCTGTAATCTTTCCACTGGTGTGAGCAAGCTCTGGTCAACCGTCAAATCCCTGTCAAACCCCAGGAGACATGACGACCGGGTTGAAATTCAATTCGGTAGCCATGCCTCCTCGGACCCGGAGAGGTTCGCGAGCTATTTTAGCTGTCAAAAGCTTTTGACACGGTCAACTTAACAACGCTACTAGAAGACATCGAACAAACAACATTTTCTCAGGGGCTGAAGAGATGGATTATGAACTACCTGAGCGGTCGACAATCATTTGTATTATTTTGAGGTAAAACATCGAAACTTAGACAAATTAAAGAAGTGGTTCCACAGGGCGGTGTCCTCTCCCCGTTACTGTTTAATTTCTATATCTCTGAATTCCCTCAACCACCAGAGGGAATTTCTGTTACCTCCTACGCAGTTCGAAAGTAACAATGAAGTGCTGAACACAAAGACGACGACACGGCACGACGTAGCGACGGCTGATCACAAATGTCGCTTTGAAGCCAGCGTCTTGAACATTTTGAAGACGGCAGCGACATATCAAAAAGCAATTTCATTGTTGCCGTACTAACATCTATCACTTCAATAAAATTTACATATTTAGTTTAAAGTGAAATTACTTACGTAAAAAATGTAAAAATGGTCGATTTATTTGTTTTAAATAATCGATTGTTATTATAAATGATATATCAAAGCTATTTTACGTTTCTGCTGGCAAAATAACGTCATACTTGTGAGAACTTTGAATAATTTTACATTTCACATGTTAGTGGCAGCTCTACAGCGGCCATTGTCGTCGGCAAAATTAGAAACATTTCTAATTTGGCAACAGCGAAGACTTCAAACCTTTGTGTGGTGAAGTCGTGCTGTTGCCAAAAAAACCTGTGCCCATAAGAACGCGTGTATTTTAATATTTGACAGATGTCGCTCGTCGCTTGTCGTCTTCTATGTGTTCAGCACATCACTGTTCAGTAATAATATCAGTTCGAAAGTAGCACTCACTGTTCAGTAACAATATCAGTTCGAAAAGTAACAATCACTGTTCAGTAGCAATACCAGTTCGAAAGTAACAATCACTGTTCAGTAATAATATCAGTTCGAAAGTAGCACCCACAGTTCAGTAACAATATCAGTTCGAAAGTATCAGTTCGAAAGTAGCAATCACTGTTCAGTAACAATATCAGTTCGAAAAGTAACAATCACTGATATTGTTAAAATTAATGAAAATGTAAATGTAAAAAATTAAAATAAAGTGCGGAAATTTTCATAAATTATTTTTTTTTTGTTGTGATCGCAATAGCCATATAAAATCACAGTGATTTAACAATAGCAATCACTGAAATCACAGTGATTCAAAAATAGCAATATCGCTCATCACTAATAAGCAATATGAGATTGTATTGTAGATAGGCAAAACCGGACAAATACGAAAAATAAAAAATAAGACTTTTGCAACAGATATTCACAGCACGGAAGGACATTAGAATTTACATATGTTTAGGTAAGTGGACGTGGTCACAGACAATTGGTCAAGCAATAATGTGATCTGGATATCCTAATATTACTTAGCTCACACTTGAACCTTAATACTATAAGAAAAATAGTAGTTAAACAAAAAGGGATATTACCAAACTACAATTTAAGTTATAAAATTCGGAGCATATGATCTAGGTACGGATGGGCATAAGTGGTTTGATAAAATGGCGAGAAAAACTGAAGAGAGTTTTCGTATATTTATCGCAAACCACGGAAAACTTGGAAAGTAGTAGTTTTCCCAAGATAGGAGAGAAAGGCTTCATATACAATGGACGTATCACTACCCACTACTCTTTGACCACTTTGATCTAAATTGGATGCTTATTATTTTGACATCCTTATGCGCTTTTGACAATCAGAATAACGCATGTACAAAACTTTTTATGGCGAAATGTTGAAATACTTCAAGCATCGGCGTTAAAGAAAAAAAAATCAAAAATTTCAAGAAGCAATTCCACACACTTTAACACATTTTACGCACTTTTTTACTTCAAATACAGTGGAACTTCTAAACCCGAGAAGGCATGATGTCCGGTTTGAAATTCAATTCGGTAGCCATGCCTCCTCGGACCCGGAGAGGTGCGCGAGCTATTTTAGCCGACAATTTATATTGCACCCCCCGGTTGACAAGGCTAAAAGACGTGTCACCAGACGGCTGCGCAAAATGCGAAACAACGGCGCGCCACTTGTTTTCCCCAGCGGGGAGGTTGAGGATGTCATCAGGAAGACCAAGTCCCTTAAAGCCATCGGTCCTGACGGAATCAATTCTCTAATGTTAAAACACCTAGGTTCAACGGGAGTAGAATATCCAACCAAGGTACTTAATTTGTCGCTAACCCCTCTTAAAATACCCGATATGTGGAAAATCGGAAGAGTGGTTCCACTACTGAAACCTGGGAAACCCGCCAACCTAGGGGAGTCCTATCGACGGATAACTCTCCTTTCCCCAGTAGTGAAGACACTTGAGGCTTTACTGCTCCCGACACTCACATACTACCTGAACCTAGCAGAACATCAACATGGTTTCCGTAAAGTGCACAGTACCACCACAACACTTAGCGTCATAAACGCCCAGATAGTTCATGGTCTTAATCAAAAACCACCCTGTAAAAGAACCGTCCTAGTGGCGTTGGACCTGTCAAAAGCTTGTGACACGGTCAACTTAACAACGCTACTAGAAGACATCGAGCAAACAACACTTTCTCCGGGGCTGAAGAGATGGATTATGAACTACGTGAGCGGTCGGCAATCACCCAACTCCCAACGCAGCCGGTTCTACGCCACCGGAGTTGACCCGGATTTTATCCGGTCAAAGGCTGCCCTTTCGGAGTTCTAACCCTGTTTGGATCGATTAGTTTTAAGTCTAGTTGTACGTCATTGGAGCTACGCCTTGCAGCAGGGTTGCTCCATATCCTCTTACTCCGGGCTGGCATCGAGTCCAACCCAGGGCCTGAGGTATTTTTCTGCTGCGTATGCGCTAAAAGGCTCCATCCGAAATTCACCTCGGTTAGGTCTCATGCAATGGATGGAGCTATCTTAAGACCTGTTCAGGCCTTAAGACTCATAGGGAGTGTACCACACGTTATGTGGCCCATGCTGTCAACGCAATACTGTGACTGTTGCCTGTACGGCAGTGCAACTTGTACCTAGTTCGCGCAACGCGCCGCCATTCTCAAGGAGTGGCCAACTTAGGGCCATACTACGGCCCCCAGGAGCTCAAGTAGACAGCATGACTCCCAGTCTGACCAATCTGGCCAAGCTGATTTTATGAGTCGGGAAGGCTTAAGTCAATAGCTGCGGTCCAAGAAACCAAGTTAAACAGCCACTCAGATCTTCTGAGTTCTGCAGGGTTCAACGTTTTACGTAAAGATCATGAGCGAGATAGTGGTGGTGGCCTAGCATTCATACTAAGGTACAATATCGTTTTATCGAAGGTGACATCGACCGCAGGGACACTATCCTAGAATGTCAACGTATAGCTGTCCGGGCAGGCGATGTCGAGCTCGATGGAGCTGGCAGAACAGATAGACGATTCGACATTCTGCACAATGAATGACGAAGCCCCTACCAGAATTATGAGCACTTGCAGCATCTCGCCATACTTCACCAGCGGTGGTCTGATAAACTGCATAACCTGCCCATAATTATCTCGATTGAAAAACCTCCCGACTTTATTTCTGCGGACAACCGCACCTTAACTATACTAAAGCTAACTGGGACGACTTCACAGAATTCACCGAGAATACCTTCGCCGCTCTTCCCATTCCTACGAACGTAATCGTTGTCGAACATCAATTCGGCAAGGTGATCACCGATGCTAATGCTCGTTTCATACCAGCCGGAAGAATTGCTAATATGCGCCCTAATTTCACGACTGAAATACGCCAGGTCGATCCCTATTATCCCCGCATAAGGGATCTCAATTTGGAGATTCGACAACTAGTAAATAACTATATGCGGACGAAATGGGTAGAGCACTTGAAGTCCTGTAATCTTTCCACTGGTGTGAGCAAGCTCTGGTCAACCGTCAAATCCCTGTCAAACCCCAGGAGACATGACGACCGGGTTGAAATTCAATTCGGTAGCCATGCCTCCTCGGACCCGGAGAGGTTCGCGAGCTATTTTAGCTGTCAAAAGCTTTTGACACGGTCAACTTAACAACGCTACTAGAAGACATCGAACAAACAACATTTTCTCAGGGGCTGAAGAGATGGATTATGAACTACCTGAGCGGTCGACAATCATTTGTATTATTTTGAGGTAAAACATCGAAACTTAGACAAATTAAAGAAGTGGTTCCACAGGGCGGTGTCCTCTCCCCGTTACTGTTTAATTTCTATATCTCTGAATTCCCTCAACCACCAAAGGGAATTTCTGTTACCTCCTACGCAGTTCGAAAGTAACAATGAAGTGCTGAACACAAAGACGACGACACGGCACGACGTAGCGACGGCTGATCACAAATGTCGCTTTGAAGCCAGCGTCTTGAACATTTTGAAGACGGCAGCGACATATCAAAAAGCAATTTCATTGTTGCCGTACTAACATCTATCACTTCAATAAAATTTACATATTTAGTTTAAAGTGAAATTACTTACGTAAAAAATGTAAAAATGGTCGATTTATTTGTTTTAAATAATCGATTGTTATTATAAATGATATATCAAAGCTATTTTACGTTTCTGCTGGCAAAATAACGTCATACTTGTGAGAACTTTGAATAATTTTACATTTCACATGTTAGTGGCAGCTCTACAGCGGCCATTGTCGTCGGCAAAATTAGAAACATTTCTAATTTGGCAACAGCGAAGACTTCAAACCTTTGTGTGGTGAAGTCGTGCTGTTGCCAAAAAAACCTGTGCCCATAAGAACGCGTGTATTTTAATATTTGACAGATGTCGCTCGTCGCTTGTCGTCTTCTATGTGTTCAGCACATCACTGTTCAGTAATAATATCAGTTCGAAAGTAGCACTCACTGTTCAGTAACAATATCAGTTCGAAAAGTAACAATCACTGTTCAGTAGCAATACCAGTTCGAAAGTAACAATCACTGTTCAGTAATAATATCAGTTCGAAAGTAGCACCCACAGTTCAGTAACAATATCAGTTCGAAAGTAGCAATCACTGTTTAGTAACAATATCAGTTCGAAAGTAGCAATCACTGTTTAGTAACAATATCAGTTCGAAAGTAGCAATCACTGTTCAGTAACAATATCAGTTCGAAAAGTAACAATCACTGTTCAGTAGCAATACCAGTTCGAAAGTAACAATCACTGTTCAGTAATAATATCAGTTCGAAAGTAGCAATCACTGTTTAGTAACAATATCAGTTCGAAAGTAGCAATCACTGTTCAGTAACAATATCAGTTCGAAAAGTAACAATCACTGTTCAGTAGCAATACCAGTTCGAAAGTAACAATCACTGTTCAGTAATAATATCAGTTCGAAAGTAGCACTCACTGTTCAGTAGCAATACCAGTTCGAAAGTAACAATCAATGTTCAGTAATAATATCAGTTCGAAAGTAGCAATCACTGTTCAGTCATCACAGTAGCAGTTTTAGTTACGATTTCGATAATTTTGGGTACGGTGAATATAAAAGCAGTTAAATGTACCCAAAAATTATTAAGTAGTTATTTGAGATTACAAAAGCAGGTAAAATTTGGATATTGTTAAAATTAATAAAAATGTAAATGTAAAAAATTAAAATAAAGTGCGGAGTACAAATTTTCATAAATTATTTTTTTTTGTTGTGATCGCAATAGCCATATAAAATCACAGTGATTTAACAATAGCAATCACTGAAATCACAGTGATTCAAAAATAGCAATATCGCTCATCACTAATAAGCAATATGAGATTGTATTGTAGATAGGCAAAACCGGACAAATACGAAAAATAAAAAATAAGACTTTTGCAACAGATATTCACAGCACGGAAAGACATTAGAATTTACATTTTTTTATGTTTAGGTAAGTGGACGTGGTCACAGACAATTGGTCAAGCAATAATGTGATCTGGATATCCTAATATTACTTAGCTCACACTTGAACCTTAATACTATAAGAAAAATAGTAGTTAAACAAAAAGGGATATTACCAAACTACAATTTAAGTTATAAAATTCGGAGCATATGATCTAGGTACGGATGGGCATAAGTGGTTTGATAAAATGGCGAGAAAAACTGAAGAGAGTTTTCGTATATTTATCGCAAACCACGGAAAACTTGGAAAGTAGTAGTTTTCCCAAGATAGGAGAGAAAGGCTTCATATACAATGGACGTATCACTACCCACTACTCTTTGACCACTTTGATCTAAATTGGATGCTTATTATTTTGACATCCTTATGCGCTTTTGACAATCAGAATAACGCATGTACAAAACTTTTTATGGCGAAATGTTGAAATACTTCAAGCATCGGCGTTAAAGAAAAAAAAATCAAAAATTTCAAGAAGCAATTCCACACACTTTAACACATTTTACGCACTTTTTTACTTCAAATACAGTGGAACTTCTAAACCCGAGAAGGCATGATGTCCGGTTTGAAATTCAATTCGGTAGCCATGCCTCCTCGGACCCGGAGAGGTGCGCGAGCTATTTTAGCCGACAATTTATATTGCACCCCCCGGTTGACAAGGCTAAAAGACGTGTCACCAGACGGCTGCGCAAAATGCGAAACAACGGCGCGCCACTTGTTTTCCCCAGCGGGGAGGTTGAGGATGTCATCAGGAAGACCAAGTCCCTTAAAGCCATCGGTCCTGACGGAATCAATTCTCTAATGTTAAAACACCTAGGTTCAACGGGAGTAGAATATCCAACCAAGGTACTTAATTTGTCGCTAACCCCTCTTAAAATACCCGATATGTGGAAAATCGGAAGAGTGGTTCCACTACTGAAACCTGGGAAACCCGCCAACCTAGGGGAGTCCTATCGACGGATAACTCTCCTTTCCCCAGTAGTGAAGACACTTGAGGCTTTACTGCTCCCGACACTCACATACTACCTGAACCTAGCAGAACATCAACATGGTTTCCGTAAAGTGCACAGTACCACCACAACACTTAGCGTCATAAACGCCCAGATAGTTCATGGTCTTAATCAAAAACCACCCTGTAAAAGAACCGTCCTAGTGGCGTTGGACCTGTCAAAAGCTTGTGACACGGTCAACTTAACAACGCTACTAGAAGACATCGAGCAAACAACACTTTCTCCGGGGCTGAAGAGATGGATTATGAACTACGTGAGCGGTCGGCAATCACCCAACTCCCAACGCAGCCGGTTCTACGCCACCGGAGTTGACCCGGATTTTATCCGGTCAAAGGCTGCCCTTTCGGAGTTCTAACCCTGTTTGGATCGATTAGTTTTAAGTCTAGTTGTACGTCATTGGAGCTACGCCTTGCAGCAGGGTTGCTCCATATCCTCTTACTCCGGGCTGGCATCGAGTCCAACCCAGGGCCTGAGGTATTTTTCTGCTGCGTATGCGCTAAAAGGCTCCATCCGAAATTCACCTCGGTTAGGTCTCATGCAATGGATGGAGCTATCTTAAGACCTGTTCAGGCCTTAAGACTCATAGGGAGTGTACCACACGTTATGTGGCCCATGCTGTCAACGCAATACTGTGACTGTTGCCTGTACGGCAGTGCAACTTGTACCTAGTTCGCGCAACGCGCCGCCATTCTCAAGGAGTGGCCAACTTAGGGCCATACTACGGCCCCCAGGAGCTCAAGTAGACAGCATGACTCCCAGTCTGACCAATCTGGCCAAGCTGATTTTATGAGTCGGGAAGGCTTAAGTCAATAGCTGCGGTCCAAGAAACCAAGTTAAACAGCCACTCAGATCTTCTGAGTTCTGCAGGATTCAACGTTTTACGTAAAGATCATGAGCGAGATAGTGGTGGTGGCCTAGCATTCATACTAAGGTACAATATCGTTTTATCGAAGGTGACATCGACCGCAGGGACACTATCCTAGAATGTCAACGTATAGCTGTCCGGGCAGGCGATGTCGAGCTCGATGGAGCTGGCAGAACAGATAGACGATTCGACATTCTGCACAATGAATGACGAAGCCCCTACCAGAATTATGAGCACTTGCAGCATCTCGCCAGACTTCACCAGCGGTGGTCTGATAAACTGCATAACCTGCCCATAATTATCTCGATTGAAAAACCTCCCGACTTTATTTCTGCGGACAACCGCACCTTAACTATACTAAAGCTAACTGGGATGACTTCACAGAATTCACCGAGAATACCTTCGCCGCTCTTCCCATTCCTACGAACGTAATCGTTGTCGAACATCAATTCGGCAAGGTGATCACCGATGCTAATGCTCGTTTCATACCAGCCGGAAGAATTGCTAATATGCGCCCTAATTTCACGACTGAAATACGCCAGGTCGATCCCTATTATCCCCGCATAAGGGATCTCAATTTGGAGATTCGACAACTAGTAAATAACTATATGCGGACGAAATGGGTAGAGCACTTGAAGTCCTGTAATCTTTCCACTGGTGTGAGCAAGCTCTGGTCAACCGTCAAATCCCTGTCAAACCCCAGGAGACATGACGACCGGGTTGAAATTCAATTCGGTAGCCATGCCTCCTCGGACCCGGAGAGGTTCGCGAGCTATTTTAGCTGTCAAAAGCTTTTGACACGGTCAACTTAACAACGCTACTAGAAGACATCGAACAAACAACATTTTCTCAGGGGCTGAAGAGATGGATTATGAACTACCTGAGCGGTCGACAATCATTTGTATTATTTTGAGGTAAAACATCGAAACTTAGACAAATTAAAGAAGGGGTTCCACAGGGCGGTGTCCTCTCCCCGTTACTGTTTAATTTCTATATCTCTGAATTCCCTCAACCACCAGAGGGAATTTCTGTTACCTCCTACGCAGTTCGAAAGTAACAATGAAGTGCTGAACAAAAAGACGACGACACGGCACGACGTAGCGACGGCTGATCACAAATGTCGCTTTGAAGCCAGCGTCTTGAACATTTTGAAGACGGCAGCGACATATCAAAAAGCAATTTCATTGTTGCCGTACTAACATCTATCACTTCAATAAAATTTACATATTTAGTTTAAAGTGAAATTACTTACGTAAAAAATGTAAAAATGGTCGATTTATTTGTTTTAAATAATCGATTGTTATTATAAATGATATATCAAAGCTATTTTACGTTTCTGCTGGCAAAATAACGTCATACTTGTGAGAACTTTGAATAATTTTACATTTCACATGTTAGTGGCAGCTCTACAGCGGCCATTGTCGTCGGCAAAATTAGAAACATTTCTAATTTGGCAACAGCGAAGACTTCAAACCTTTTGTGGTGAAGTCGTGCTGTTGCCAAAAAAACCTGTGCCCATAAGAACGCGTGTATTTTAATATTTGACAGATGTCGCTCGTCGCTTGTCGTCTTCTATGTGTTCAGCACATCACTGTTCAGTAATAATATCAGTTCGAAAGTAGCACTCACTGTTCAGTAACAATATCAGTTCGAAAAGTAACAATCACTGTTCAGTAGCAATACCAGTTCGAAAGTAACAATCACTGTTCAGTAATAATATCAGTTCGAAAGTAGCACCCACAGTTCAGTAACAATATCAGTTCGAAAGTAGCAATCACTGTTTAGTAACAATATCAGTTCGAAAGTATCAGTTCGAAAGTAGCAATCACTGTTCAGTAACAATATCAGTTCGAAAAGTAACAATCACTGTTCAGTATCAATACCAGTTCGAAAGTAACAATCACTGTTCAGTAATAATATCAGTTCGAAAGTAGCACTCACTGTTCAGTAGCAATACCAGTTCGAAAGTAACAATCAATGTTCAGTAATAATATCAGTTCGAAAGTAGCAATCACTGTTCAGTCATCACAGTAGCAGTTTTAGTTACGATTTCGATAATTTTGGGTACGGTGAATATAAAAGCAGTTAAATGTACCCAAAAATTATTAAGTAGTTATTTGAGATTACAAAAGCAGGTAAAATTTGGATATTGTTAAAATTAATAAAAATGTAAATGTAAAAAATTAAAATAAAGTGCGGAGTACAAATTTTCATAAATTATTTTTTTTTGTTGTGATCGCAATAGCCATATAAAATCACAGTGATTTAACAATAGCAATCACTGAAATCACAGTGATTCAAAAATAGCAATATCGCTCATCACTAATAAGCAATATGAGATTGTATTGTAGATAGGCAAAACCGGACAAATACGAAAAATAAAAAATAAGACTTTTGCAACAGATATTCACAGCACGGAAGGACATTAGAATTTATATATGTTTAGGTAAGTGGACGTGGTCACAGACAATTGGTCAAGCAATAATGTGATCTGGATATCCTAATATTACTTAGCTCACACTTGAACCTTAATACTATAAGAAAAATAGTAGTTAAACAAAAAGGGATATTACCAAACTACAATTTAAGTTATAAAATTCGGAGCATATGATCTAGGTACGGATGGGCATAAGTGGTTTGATAAAATGGCGAGAAAAACTGAAGAGAGTTTTCGTATATTTATCGCAAACCACGGAAAACTTGGAAAGTAGTAGTTTTCCCAAGATAGGAGAGAAAGGCTTCATATACAATGGACGTATCACTACCCACTACTCTTTGACCACTTTGATCTAAATTGGATGCTTATTATTTTGACATCCTTATGCGCTTTTGACAATCAGAATAACGCATGTACAAAACTTTTTATGGCGAAATGTTGAAATACTTCAAGCATCGGCGTTAAAGAAAAAAAAATCAAAAATTTCAAGAAGCAATTCCACACACTTTAACACATTTTACGCACTTTTTTACTTCAAATACAGTGGAACTTCTAAACCCGAGAAGGCATGATGTCCGGTTTGAAATTCAATTCGGTAGCCATGCCTCCTCGGACCCGGAGAGGTGCGCGAGCTATTTTAGCCGACAATTTATATTGCACCCCCCGGTTGACAAGGCTAAAAGACGTGTCACCAGACGGCTGCGCAAAATGCGAAACAACGGCGCGCCACTTGTTTTCCCCAGCGGGGAGGTTGAGGATGTCATCAGGAAGACCAAGTCCCTTAAAGCCATCGGTCCTGACGGAATCAATTCTCTAATGTTAAAACACCTAGTTTCAACGGGAGTAGAATATCCAACCAAGGTACTTAATTTGTCGCTAACCCCTCTTAAAATACCCGATATGTGGAAAATCGGAAGAGTGGTTCCACTACTGAAACCTGGGAAACCCGCCAACCTAGGGGAGTCCTATCGACGGATAACTCTCCTTTCCCCAGTAGTGAAGACACTTGAGGCTTTACTGCTCCCGACACTCACATACTACCTGAACCTAGCAGAACATCAACATGGTTTCCGTAAAGTGCACAGTACCACCACAACACTTAGCGTCATAAACGCCCAGATAGTTCATGGTCTTAATCAAAAACCACCCTGTAAAAGAACCGTCCTAGTGGCGTTGGACCTGTCAAAAGCTTGTGACACGGTCAACTTAACAACGCTACTAGAAGACATCGAGCAAACAACACTTTCTCCGGGGCTGAAGAGATGGATTATGAACTACGTGAGCGGTCGGCAATCACCCAACTCCCAACGCAGCCGGTTCTACGCCACCGGAGTTGACCCGGATTTTATCCGGTCAAAGGCTGCCCTTTCGGAGTTCTAACCCTGTTTGGATCGATTAGTTTTAAGTCTAGTTGTACGTCATTGGAGCTACGCCTTGCAGCAGGGTTGCTCCATATCCTCTTACTCCGGGCTGGCATCGAGTCCAACCCAGGGCCTGAGGTATTTTTCTGCTGCGTATGCGCTAAAAGGCTCCATCCGAAATTCACCTCGGTTAGGTCTCATGCAATGGATGGAGCTATCTTAAGACCTGTTCAGGCCTTAAGACTCATAGGGAGTGTACCACACGTTATGTGGCCCATGCTGTCAACGCAATACTGTGACTGTTGCCTGTACGGCAGTGCAACTTGTACCTAGTTCGCGCAACGCGCCGCCATTCTCAAGGAGTGGCCAACTTAGGGCCATACTACGGCCCCCAGGAGCTCAAGTAGACAGCATGACTCCCAGTCTGACCAATCTGGCCAAGCTGATTTTATGAGTCGGGAAGGCTTAAGTCAATAGCTGCGGTCCAAGAAACCAAGTTAAACAGCCACTCAGATCTTCTGAGTTCTGCAGGATTCAACGTTTTACGTAAAGATCATGAGCGAGATAGTGGTGGTGGCCTAGCATTCATACTAAGGTACAATATCGTTTTATCGAAGGTGACATCGACCGCAGGGACACTATCCTAGAATGTCAACGTATAGCTGTCCGGGCAGGCGATGTCGAGCTCGATGGAGCTGGCAGAACAGATAGACGATTCGACATTCTGCACAATGAATGACGAAGCCCCTACCAGAATTATGAGCACTTGCAGCATCTCGCCAGACTTCACCAGCGGTGGTCTGATAAACTGCATAACCTGCCCATAATTATCTCGATTGAAAAACCTCCCGACTTTATTTCTGCGGACAACCGCACCTTAACTATACTAAAGCTAACTGGGACGACTTCACAGAATTCACCGAGAATACCTATACCTATTATCCCCGCATAAGGGATCTCAATTTGGAGATTCGACAACTAGTAAATAACTATATGCGGACGAAATGGGTAGAGCACTTAAAGTCCTGTAATCTTTCCACTGGTGTGAGCAAGCTCTGGTCAACCGTCAAATCCCTGTCAAACCCCAGGAGACATGACGACCGGGTTGAAATTCAATTCGGTAGCCATGCCTCCTCGGACCCGGAGAGGTTCGCGAGCTATTTTAGCTGTCAAAAGCTTTTGACACGGTCAACTTAACAACGCTACTAGAAGACATCGAACAAACAACATTTTCTCAGGGGCTGAAGAGATGGATTATGAACTACCTGAGCGGTCGACAATCATTTGTATTATTTTGAGGTAAAACATCGAAACTTAGACAAATTAAAGAAGGGGTTCCACAGGGCGGTGTCCTCTCCCCGTTACTGTTTAATTTCTATATCTCTGAACTCCCTCAACCACCAGAGGGAATTTCTGTTACCTCCTACGCAGATGATTGTACGATAATGACGTCGGGCACTGGCAACAGAACGCAAACAGTTTTAGACACCCTCTAAACGCCATTCACAGTGGAGCTATCAACACTTTTATTGACTCCCTTCCAGTGAATGGCGTCCTTGGAACCAAACCACCACCTATAGCAGACGAAGAGCTTGAGTTGCCACTCCTACTCCTACTTGTCCAGAATAAACCCCGACATACAAAATACATGTCCCGCATGCAATGAGTCCCGGCATGATACTAACCACGTTCACTCGACACACGACCGCGATAATCACTAGTGTACAGAGCCGCAACAAAATCCGAAATCGTCGAAAAAAGACCTTTTTTTTAGAAAAAATTATTGCTGTAGGTTTATTTTACTTATTATTATATGAGAGTACAACATTTGAAGGATACTTAAAAAAGTTTTATCGAAAAATAGCGAGGAATAACGGAATTATCGTCGATTTTTTAATTTTTCCATTTTTGGTACCATTTTCAAGCCAAAATGACGATTTTAGACGAAACAAGTAAGGAAGGGCTAAGTTCAGGTGTAACCGAACATTTTATACTCTCGCAATTTATTTATTTAACTTTATTTATATTAATAATACCAAATTTGACCCACATATTCGTCATATATAGTGCATAAAGTCCGTTGAAAGTTGGAAACCACAATATTAGGTTAGAAGCACCGATGCCCTCGTGTTCGATATATGGGGCCCTTAAAAACCTATGGTCCGATTTCGGCGATTTTTAGAATGGGGCTGCCACACTATAAACATAGTATTTGTGCAAAGCTCTGCACCGATATCTTCACTAGTACTTACTTTAGATATTGTAAAGTAAACGACTCAGATCGTCTTCAAAGTTCTGGTATGTAGGAAGTAGGCGTGGTTGTGAAGCGATTTGACTTATTTTCACAACATATCATTGGGATGTAAGGAAACTATTATAAACCAAGTTTCATTGAATCGAGTAGTTCCTGAGATATGGTTTTTGACCCATAAGTGGGCGACATTTTTTTCCCATTTTCCATTTTGTAAAAAGATCTGAGTGTAGCTTCCATCTGCCATTTCTTATGTAAAATTTAGTGTTTCTGACGTTTTTGGTTAGTGAGTTAACCCACTTTTAGTAATTTTCAAAATAACCTTTGTATGGGGGGGGGCGTGGTTATTATCCGATTTCTGTCATTTTTGGACTGTATAAGGAAATGGCTAAAAAAACGACTGCAGAAAGTTTGGTTTATATAGCTCTATTGGTTTGCGAGATATATACAAAAAACCTATTTGGGGGCGCGGCCCAAAAAAAAAAAAACACATCCAAATATGCCCCTTCATAATGCGATCCTTCATACCAAATTTTATTTCCATAGCTTTATTTATGGCTTAGTTATGGCACTTATGTGTTTTCGGCTTTCGCCATTTTGTGGACGTGGCCGTAATCCGATTTTGCTCATTTTCGAAAGCAACCTTCCTATGGTGCCAAGAAATAAGTGTGTCAAGTTTCATCAACATATCTTAATTTTTACTCAAGTTACAGCTTGCACAGACGGACGGACAGACAGACATTCGGATTTGAACTCCACTCTTCACCCTGATCACTTTGGTATATATAACCCTATATCTAACTCGTTTAGTTTTGGGTGATACAAACAACCGTTATGTGAACAAAACTATAATACTCTCTTTAGCCACTTTTGACCTATTTGTTATTGTAAAATTGTTAGTAATTTTTGGAAAAACTCGACGTCATTCAAAAGCTATATATGTATATGTAGAATATTTGTTCAAAATTTCAAAACGATCGATGCAGTAGTTTTTTCTGTAGGCTGGTCACCGACTTTAAAAATTACATATTTGGAAAAATCGATTCAAAGTTTTGTACACTCCGCGCAGGTAGCTGGAAGGCACGCAAACCTAAGTTACCTAACTTCGTTAGTTTTTTTTCCGAATGACCTAAAAGTTTAACACAATATTCTTGAGATGTTGATGGTTCAGAAAAAACAATAAAAAAATGGAAAAAAGTTGTCAAATTACCCACGATATAGTCATGGTATGTGGGTAATTCACCTCATACGGGGTATGTCAACTTGTGCAAATTGAGTGTAAAATGGCTGGCGCATGGACAAAGACATTTTAACAGAACATTAAACCCACGATACACAAACAAAATCGGTGAAACATGGTGGATTATCAGTCATGCTATGTGGGACAAAGACATTTTAACAGAACATTTTAATAGGAATTATGCCAATGATTTACCGTTAGCTTGGATCTTTCAGCAGACTAGCGACCCGAAGCACTGCTCTAGGGTGGTTAAAGACTGACTTAAGATGAACCATACCCAAAGTTTCGAGCGATCTACCCATAGCCTGCACTTAATACCTATTGGGATCATTAAGAGAATAATTTCGACGGAAAATCGTTGAAAAAAACTTCATTGTGGTATTTTATAAAGGTCAATAGAGCAACATTACTTCGGATCAATATAACGCACTCGTATGTACAAATAACAAACAGAATTTGGATGTAATATTGCAAAAAGGGTCCCCAAAAAAATACTAAATAGAATAAATAAAGCAAATTTTTTTAGACAAAACACCACTAGTATATTATAAATTATATAGACTTAAAACTAATCGATCCAAACAGGGTTAGACCTCCGAAAGGGCAGCCTTTTACCGGATAAAATCCGGGTCAACTCCGGTGGCGTAGAACCGACTGCGTTGAGAGTTGTTTCCCACCACCTATAGCAGACGAAGAGCTCGAGTTGCCACGTGAAACCAGAGTGACCCTTGCACAACTTCGATCTGGATATTGTAGCAGATTAAACTCCGACTTATCCAGACTGAACCCCGACATACAAAATACATGTCCCGCATGCAACGAGTCCCCGCATAATTCTAACACCTCTTTGCATGCCCAACGAACCCTACTCATCTAACACCCTTTTCCCTGTGGTCCAACCCTGTCGAAACAGTATGTTTCCTGGGCCCCCCGTTAGATGATTTCGACGACAACTAGATTTAATCTCTACTTTTCAAGTAGGGATTGATAACCGCTACAACAACAACAATAATAATAAATTATATATATTATGTAAATGTAAACAAGAAACGGCCATGAATTACAAAGATAACAACAATATGATCAATGAAACAGTTCGCACAACTGATCCACAATTGAATGAACACACATACGATATTTAAATAAAAACTGTGAGTAGAGGTACTGCAGGGATTAAGTTACTTGCTGTACCTTGGGGTACTGGAAAAAAGTATAATTGCATTGATATTGGCAAAAGTTAGGAAGCCCTAGTGATGGAATAGGGGCTACTTAGCACACTAAATTTGCAAAATCGCCAAAAATAGGCTATAGCGAATATTCTCCACATATTCAAGTTGAAAATTTTGGACGAACGCACATTGGCTCACAAGAGGTCGCTGGAGGCACCGCAAAGGACTTTAAACGTAGTCAGCTATCCCACCAAATTAGGTTGATTTGCATCAATCATTTTCAATAACTATATAACGCCACGTTTTTGGGAAAATATTAGTATACTGTCCCACGATTTCGGGGTTAAAATGGATATGGGCGGAAAGAAGAGGATCTCTAGATTATGTTTACTCCTCTGCGCGAAAAGAAGAGGATCTCTAGATTACGTTTACTCCTCTATACGCATCCATATTCATTTTAACCCCGAAATCGTTTGACGGTATACTAAAGCCGACCCTGTTTTTTACTATTTTTCCTCTTTAATACGTAAGAATTTTTTCACTATATTGAAAAACTTACTAATTTAATGTATTCCCACAAACAAAAGGTGGCCGGGTCTGCTAGTATATTACTAAAAAGGTAATTAAAGCAAACCTGCATCATTCCTTCTCACTACTACTTTTAAATTCAGCAAGACATCATCTGTATATCATCACTTGCAATTTTGAATCCACGCACGCGTTGCGAAACGTGCTTTAATGGATTTTTTGTAAATATTTCCAATGTACTTTTTAATTTTGAAATGTACAAAAATATCTATTGCTTAGTACACATACATACCTTTAGATCGATATCGGGATATTCTTCCAATGAATCCATGAATAAATAGGAAAATTCGCTTGCCATTATTTCCTCAAACAATTTCGTACTTTCGTTAATTTTTGCCATATCATTTGCCGTCATGTGAAATCTTTTATTACTGAAATGTTTAGAGAAAATTATAGTGAATAGCTTTATAAAGACAATGATAATATTAAAAAAAAAAATAAACCAACCATTGACCAAAATCAATCACTTCAATAAGATTCTTTTCTGATATCTTTACTTTATTTACGATAAATTAATCGTATCAATTTCGATTAGCTAATGGGTCGAAATAGTTGCTGAAAATTGTTTCTGACAACTATTGCTAGCAATAAATTGCCCCTGCAAGACGAGTAGAGTTACTTATCTAATGGAATATTGGTTACCGGTAAAGAAAGCTTGTATTATTATTTTGGTCTCTTTTGTTCTAGCAGCAGGAAAAAAGTTACCATTTCTCCTCTTTTCGTGTCGGTGTGCTTATTTTGCTCGCTCTCTCTCATTGGTTTTGGTGCCAATGCTGCATATGTCTTTCTGCTCTAATTTTTCTTTGTTTTGGAAAGGCATATGTCACTCTGTGGTTAGCAGAGCCCCCTGTAGTAGTTTTTTTTTAATCAGCCATCTATCAGTGGAGACTGTTTGATTTTTCATTTTCAGGGTAACCCTTTAATCACAGGTATTGGTCATTTGTTGGGTCACCGTTTCGTTAATTAAATTTGGTTCATTGGTCTCCATTGGTCTTCATGAAGGTTGGGTCTTCATTCTATAGGTCACCTACTTTTCCGTTTAAAAATGAAAAATTGAAATTGATTTATTTTTATTTATTTATTATAATTGTATGGTGTATTTACATTAAAATTAGTATTGTATAATATTTTAAATTTTTAATAATCATTATAGATTAATTTTTAGATATTAGCATTTCAGTACAAAGTGAACTTTTTACACACGTTTTTGCAGCTATTTATACATTGAGTTTTTATACATTTATATTTATACATTGACAAAATTTATATATTTTAAAAATAAAGTTAGTATTAATTATTAAATTTTTACGTTTTACATATTTCATATAGAAATTTAGTATTAATTATTACATTTTAATTTTTTGTAGTTGTTGTTATACAATTCAAATAAAATTCCATTACTATTACGAATGTTATTAGTATTCGAACATTCATTTGTATAATTTAATAATATTTTACATATAAATTATGAATTAGCAAATGAATAAATTAATACTAAACGCGAACGATTTCCTTATAACTATCCTGTAAGGATCCAACCAAACTAATGAACCAATATGGTTTGATGTCAATTCCACACACTCCTATCTCATATGTACATCAAAAAAAGGTTCAGCTCGTCGGAAAGAGGTTGTGCAACTGCTAATCTAAATGTCCGATGGGATTCGTTGTTGTCTTGTTTATCATGCCTGAAAAATATTAGAAATAGAAATTGTTATTAACGATTAGAAAATATGAATATATTTGTATTCGTAGTACAAACCTAATAAAAGTTGTAGCTATTGTAATCCTCCATTTGTACAAAGTATTTGTGTTTCTGAGTAGGCAATTGAAAAGTAAAGTCCTCTCTCGATGAGCAAAAACTAAACTCTACAAGTCCCTCATCATTCCCGTCCTACTTTATGGTGCGGAAGCGTGGACGGTGTCAACATCCGATGAGACGGCACTAGGAGTTTTCGAGAGAAAGGTTTTGAGGATTTATGGTCCCTTAAACATTGGAAACGGCGAATACCGCATAAGATGAAATGATGAGCTGTATGAGTTGTACTACGACATTGACATAGTTCAGCGAATAAAAAGACTGCGGCTACGCTAGATAGGTCATGTTGTTAGAATGGACGAAAACACTCCAGCCCTGAAAGTGTTCGATGCAGTACACGCCGGAGGAAGCCGAGGAAGGGGAAGGCCTCCACTCCGTTGGAGGGACCAGGTGGAGAGCGACCTGGTTACACTTGGTATTACCAATTGACGCCTAACGCCTTTGTGTTTTCAATATCTGAAATGGATAATGAAAATATAAGTAATGCTAAAAAACAAACGTATATATATATATATAAAATCAACAAATTTTTAAAATCAAAATAAAAATTATTCTAAATAAATATTTTGGACACAATGCAACAGATGCATTCTTGTATATACATACATATGTATGTACATCTTAATACGCACTAACTCAACATGCACATATACGCATTTATATTTACCATTGTTTCTGCGTTGTTGTTATACTATATTGCACCAGTACTAAATCCAAAAACCTGAAATTATTTAAAATTACTAATTTGTATTATGTATTAAAAATATATGAAACATACCTCTACCAATTCCACCGCCACCTCCTTGCTCTTCCTTTCCTGTGCACACACGTATAACTGGAATGAAATTATTTTAATTATAAAAACTAATAACAAAAACAACACAAATAACTGCATTTATAAATTCTAAAAAAATCCAAAAACACTTAACAAAATAAAAGAAATATTCACTTCAAATTTTATTTTCAAATGAACAGCGGCCATGGCGGCGATTTTTGAACGGTTCAATGTATCTCTCTCTTACACATACAAAAATTAGGGTTAATGAATTTTGCTACTACCGAGATTGCCACTTAACTACAAAATGTTAGCAATGTGTATGTATTGGTAAAAGCTGAAAAATTTTGCATGTGTAGTGGTGTATGAGTTAGCTCCGTCTTGTAGGGTCTGAAGGTACCGTTGGAAAGAGGAAGTCATCCTGATTAAAAAATATATAGGGTTATAGGTACCACAGACTAGTTAGTTTTCGAGATAATCGGCTTTAAAGATCAAAAATCACTCGAGGATAGTCCCTTATGTTGCTACACCTCTACGGTAGTGCAATTAGCACCAAGTTTATGCACTGCGTCGCCACCCATTGCGAGTGGCCAAGATAGGACCTTAAAGGTCTTCCGGAGCTCCAGGCAGCATGACTCCCAGTCCCCAACATTCATCCCGCTCCAACAACCGTGCGAGGACCACTACGCAACTCCTGGTCCCTCGTACCGTCTGTTCCAGTATCTTTTAATCCATGGGGGCATCGACCGCAGGTATACTACCCTAGAATGTCAGGGCATCTGGTCGGGCGATGTCGAGCTCGAAATATTTGATATATGCATCTGCAATGGATGCTACTGAAACCTGGGAAACCCGCCAACCAAGGGGAGTCTTATCGCCCGATAACTCCCCTTTCCACAGTAGTGAAGACACTTGAGGCCTTGCTGCTCCCGACACTCACGTCCCAACTGAACTAAGCGGAACATCAACATGGTTTCCGTAAAGTGTACAACACCACCACAGCACTTAGCGTCATAAACGTCCAGATAGTGGCGTTGGACCTGTCAAAAGTTTTTGACACGGTCAACTTAACATGGCTACTAGAAGACATCGAGCAAACAACACTTTTTCTGGGACTGAAGAGATGTAATATGAACTACCTGAGCAGTCGGCAATCATCCGTATTATTACGAGGTAAAACAGGGTGTTCCACAGGGCGGTGTCCTCTCTCCATTACTGTTTAATTTCTATATCTCTAAACTCCCTCAACCACCAGAGGGAATTTCTGTTACCTCCTACGCAGATGATTGTATGATAATATGTCGGGCACTGGCATCGATGACATGTGTTCGAAAGTGAACAGCTACCTCCTCGAACTTTCTCGCTTCTTCTCTGCGAGGAGCCTGGCAGTCGCACCCGCTAAATCCACGGCGACCCTCTTTACCAACTGGTTGAAGGAGTACAGACTAAATCATAATATTCACGTCGATGGCACACCAATACCTACTATGAATAATCCCAAGATTTTGGGTGTCACATTTGACAGTCTGCACTCCTTCACTCCACACACGACCGCGATAATCACTAAAGTACAGAGCCGCAACAAAATCCTAAAGTCGCCGGCAGCACCTGGGGTAAAGACAGAGAGATGTTGTTGGCAACTTACCAGGCAATCGACCAGCCGGTCCTTAACTACGCAACCCCAATATGGTCGCCTGGATACAGTAAGACGCAGATGGGGAAGCTTCAGACTTGCCAAAATACCGCACTCCGAACAGTCACAGGTTGCCTCTTGATGTCTCCGGTCGAGCACATTCACAATGAGGCCCGCATGCTACCTGTCAAGGAGCATAGCATAACGGTTTCCAAACCGTTTCCGTTAATATGCTTTCGTAGAAGTCACCCCTGCAGTTACCTGCTGGAAGCCGAACCGTTTCCCAAAGCCATCAAGAGTACCTTCCTGAAATATGTCGACGACTTAAAAGACTATACCGACAGGACTTCCGACGTGATTAATTATAGACAAGCATTCACAGAGGAGCTATTAACACCTTCATTGACTCCCTACCCGTGAATGGCGTACTTGGAAAAACAACAACCACCGTTGCAAACACTACAGTGACCCTTGCGCAAATATGTTCTGGATATTGTAGCAATCTAAGCTCCTACATATCCAGACTATACCCTGACATACTCAACATATGTCCTGCATGCTAAGAGTCACCGCAAGACACTAACCACCTGGATTGGATGCCCCCTTAACCCTACTCATCTAACACCCTTTCCCTTTTGGTCCGACCTTATCGAAATAGCTCGTTTCCGGGGCCTCCAGTTAGATGACTTCGATGACAATTATGCTAGAATTGGCCTGGGTAACCGCTACAACAACAACAACAGCCGCCAATGCATAAAAACCTTCGGACGCTCGCTGGTTTTGGCTCGACCAGGGATATTTTTCAAGGCGCAGCAGAAGCCCGCCAATGCTGAAAGGAATTCTACGCAAAAAAATTCAGACATCCCTGAAAAGATTTTTTATATACATACTTGATGCAGAAGAAAGTTCTACAACAAAGAAATATGATATGCAATTAAAAAAAACGTAGTGTTGCAAAATCCTCGACATATAGCTTCTAAGATGTGGCAACGCTCGGTTTCCACATAATTGTAAACTTAGAAACCAATTCAGGTAAGTGATTTTTAAAATAAGTAATTTTTGCTTAAAAAACCTTTAATAAATATAAAATTTTAATTAAATTGAATGTTAATAGTGTAATTTTCAATATGAGAAGTGAATAATGGGAGAAAATTGCGTTAACGTACTTCACACACTATGTGTTACACACAGAAAAAAATGGACTTTGGACATATATTCCTTCTCTGGAGAGCCTCCTCTTTCACCCGATATCCCATTTATTCCGTAATTAGTTGTTAAACCCCGACCGTCAAAGTAATCGGAACGTAATGTTCAACTCAAACTATTGTTTTCATTCATTTATCGTATATTTGAGGGACAAAATTCAAATTTAAAGTGATAACTAAGTTTTTCAAATATATTTCCGGGAAAACTTTAGTATACCGTCCCACGATTTCGGGGTTAAAATAGATATGGGCGGA
The DNA here is from genome assembly GCF_028554725.1 of Zeugodacus cucurbitae. Taxonomy (NCBI): domain Eukaryota; kingdom Metazoa; phylum Arthropoda; class Insecta; order Diptera; family Tephritidae; genus Zeugodacus; species Zeugodacus cucurbitae. Next base: position 34,867,689 of record NC_071668.1, read on the forward strand.
TAGAGGGGGATCTCCAGATCACGAATATATATAATTATTGCCGCCGCAAACTTCTAGTTTCTGAGTTATTTGCAATTTAAGATTTAAAATTAACAATTTTCAACACGTTATTTCTCACTGTATATTGAATTGTTCACATATATTTTGCACTTTAAATATATTTACACTTCATTAATTTGTTTCTACATATTTATTTTTAACAAATTATATCAAAATTTGCTGTAAATAAACATTTAATTTTATGCAGAATTCTGTTTATTTGTAAAATAACAAAACGGTTGCAAGATGACAGAACATAAGTGTTACCACATGTATGTATGTATGTGATTGGCGTTGCAACCGTTTAGCCGGTTATAGCCGAATCGACGATAGTGCGCCACCTGTCTCTCTCCTTCGCAGTTCGGCGCCAGTTGGAGATCCCAAGTGTAACCAGGTCGCTCTCCACCTGGTCCCTCCAACGGAGTGGAGGCCTTCCCCTTCCTCGGCTTCCTCCGGCGGGTACTGCATCGAACACTTTCAGGGCTGGAGTGTTTTCGTCCATTCGGACAACATGACCTAGCCAGCGTAGCCGCTGTCTTTTTATTCGCTGAACTATGTCAATGTCGTCGTATAACTCGTACAGCTCATCGTTCCATCGTCTGCGGTATTCGCCGTTGCCAATGTTCTGAGGACCATAAATCTTGCGCAAAATTTTCCTCTCGAAAACTCCTAGTGTCGTCTCATCTGATGTTGACATCGTCCAAGCTTCTGCACCGTAAAGCAGGACGGGAATGATAAGCGACTTGTAGAGCTTGATTTTGGTTCGTCGAGAGAGGACTTTACTGTTCAATTGCCTACTCAGTCCAAAGTAGCACCTGTTGGCAAGAGTTATTCTGCGCTGGATTTCGAGGCTGACATTGTTCGTGTTGTTGATGCTGGTTCCCAGGTATACGAAATTATCTACGACCTCGAAGTTATGACTGTCAACAGTGACGTGGGAGCCAAGACGCGAATGCGCCGACTGTTTGTTTGATGACAGGAGATATTTCGTCTTGTCCTCATTCACCTCCAGACCCATTCGCTTCGCCTCCTTATCCATGCGGGAAAAAGCAGAACAAACGGCGCGGTTGTTGCTTCCGATGATATCAATATCATCGGCGTACGCCAGGAGCTGTACACTCTTGTAGAAGATTGTACCTTCTCGGTTTAGGTCTGCAGCTCTTATAATTTTTTCCAGCATCAGGTTAAAGAAGTCGCACGATAGTGAGTCACCTTGTCTGAAACCTCGTTTGGTATCGAACGGCTCGGAGAGGTCCTTCCCAATCATGACGGAGCTTTTGGTGTTGCTCAACGTCAATTTACACAGCCGTATTAGTTTTGCGGGGATACCAAATTCAGACATCGCGGCGTAAAGGCAACTCCTTTTCGTGCTGTCGAAAGCAGCTTTAAAATCGACAAAAAGGTGGTGTGTGTCGATCCTCTTTTCTCGGGTCTTTTCCAAGATTTGGCGCATGGTGAATATCTGGTCAGTTGTCGATTTTCCAGGTCTAAAGCCACACTGATAAGGTCCAATCAGTTTGTTGACGGTGGGCTTTAGTCTTTCACACAATACGCTCGATAGAACCTTGTATGCGATATTTAGGAGGCTGATCCCACGGTAATTGGCGCAGATTGTGGGATCTCCCTTTTTATGGATTGGGCAGAGCACACTGAGATTCCAATCGTCAGGCATGCTTTCTTCCGACCATATTCTGCAAAGAAGCTGATGCATGCACCTTATCAGTTCTTCGCCGCCGTATTTGAATAGTTCTGCCGGTAATCTATCGGCCCCCGCTGCTTTGTTGTTCTTCAAGCGGGTAATTGCTATTCTAATTTCTTCATGGTCGGGTAATGGAACATCTGTTCCATCGTCATCGATTGGGGGATCGGGTTCGCCATCTCCTGGTGTTGTGCTCTCACTGCCATTCAGCAGGTCGGAGAAGTGTTCCCTCCATAATCCCAGTATGCCCTGGACATCGGTTACCAGATTACCACCTTGGTCTCTACATGAGGATGCTCCGGTCTTGAAACCTTCGTTAAGTCGCTTCATTTTTTCGTAAAATTTTCGAGCATTCCCTCTGTCTGCCAGCTTCTCAAGCTCTTCGTACTCACGCATTTCGGCCTCTTTCTTTTTTTGTCTGCAAATGCGTCTCGCTTCCCTCTTCATCGATTGTTACCACATGCATCGATTAAAAATAATCAAAATGAATAAAATTCCCAAAATGAAGAAAACAAATACCCAATAAATAGTTATTAAGTAAACATTCTAACTACAAAAAAATACCAAGGTTTCAAAATTTATACGTGTATTTTATTGTTTCAAGCAACTTTAAAAATGGATCATCATGGTTGTTCGCAATATTTTTCCTCCATGTATTCTCCATAATAAAATCGGTAAAGTTTTCGGGGTTGTTGTAATTGTCCCGCACAAAAAATCTCTTTATTACGCGCCACTGGGATTCTATCCTTTGGGTGTGGGTTCCATCCTTTGCCACAAAAGGATTGTCCGGGTCACTGTGGTTAACGCGTCGGTGCTCATACCCGTGACCAGATAGGCAGTCGTACGCGTTCCAACAATCTGTGTGTATTGTTGTACCCTGGGCCACAAGTTTCCGTATTAACGGTATGAGCACCTCCGCGGATCGGATATTCTCCGGACAAACTTCCAGACGGAGATCGTCACTTCCATCTTCCACCATACCCAACACCCAGTGGCCTTCTACTCTTCTACCTAAAAAGAGGGGAAAATATAAGTATTAATATAAACAAATATATATACATTATTACCTTTGTTATATTTTCTTTTTCCAAATTTACTCTCGTCAATCTGTACAACTTTACCAGGGCCGCCAATTTTACCCACCGCTACCTGCTGGTCTATTTGGTGTATAACTACCGCCTCACGAATTAATCCCTCGCTTTCGGCAAAAGAAATACATTTTTCTTTTGTATTAAATGTTTCAATAATCTTGCCGATATTCCACATATTTCGAATTTCAGCCGCAGTGAGTACGTTAGTCCTCCAACACCTCGGCTGGTGGATTGCTCTTCGAAATCTATAGAAAATTCTTTAATAATTTTAATAATTTTAAATCTATAACAAAATACCTGCTGAATTTGCGTTCATTTTTTCCAAAAATTAATAGAAAACACATTTTAATAAATAAATCACAATCACTTGCTTTCACTTTCAATAGTTCACTTTGAATTACCAAATACGAAATTATTAGCACAACCGGAAAAAAGAAACGGTATTTTTTTTTTCAAAGTAACTGTAACCATTTTCCGTTAAAGAAAATGAATTAATAAAGAGAGAGAGATATACCCTTTATGACAATAATACTTTTTTGGTTAAAACTACTTTTCTTCAAAAAAATAACCCTGGTCGAGCCAACACCGGGGATTATCAAAGAGGTGGAATAACAAGTTCTTCCGCGTAGAACTACTTTCTGCAGAGGCGGCCTTCGGCCGCGCTTCACAAAAATAATCCTGGTCGAGCCAATACCGGGAGTTATCAAAGAGGTGGAATAACAAGTTCTTCCGCGTAGAACTACATTCTGCAGAGGCGGCTTTCGGCCGCGCTTCAAAAAAATAACCCTGGTCAAGCCAACACCGGGAGTTATCAAAGAGGTGGAATAACAAGTTCTTCCGCGTAGAACTACTTTCTGCAGAGGAGGCCTTCGGCCGCGCTTCAAAAAAATAACCCTGGTCGAGCCAACACCGGGAGTTATCAAAGAGAGGGAAATGGAAAGTTTTTTCGCGTACAACTACTTTCTGCACTGGCGGCCTTTGGCCGCGCTTCAAAAAAATAACCCTGGTCGAACCAACACCGGATATTATCAAAATATGGGAAATAATAAAATAATTTACATTACACATTACATGCATTATGTTTATTGTATTTGGGGTATAATCTTTCTTTTTCATTATTGTGATTCTTATAATTCGTTTACAAAATATGTGATATGGTAACACCTATTTTGTGTCAGAATGCAACCCTTTTTTATTGTAAAAATAAACAAAATTGTGAAAAAAGTAAAATGCTTATTTACAGCATATTTTAATATAATTAGTTAAAAATAAATATTTATAAACAAATGTGTGAAGTGTAAATATATTTAAAGTGCAAAATATATGTGGAAAATTCAATATACAGTGAGAAATAACGAGTTAAAAATTATTAATTTTAAATCTTAAATTGCAAATAACTCAGAAACTATAAGTTTGCGGCGGCAATAATTATATATATTCGTGATCTGGAGATCCTCCTCTATCCGCCCATATCCATTTTAACCCCGAAATCGTGGGACGGTATACTAAAGCCGACCCTATATTTCCCTAAATTCATTTTCTTTGCACTTATTCTCTTGACGAACCAAACACTTTTTTGTCTAGTGCACTACCACGAATCTTACCATAACATCCCACTTCATAGTACAATGATTCTTGAAACTTAAGATATATTACAATATTTAATCACTTTATTTCACTATTTACGCACCTTGCATGAATTAGATGAATCAGATTTAACACAATAGTTCACATGAGCTAATCCAGGCAAATAAAAAGACCAAACATATTGAACGTTTAACAACACCAAAATATTTAAATATTTCCCTATAATTTCGCAAATTGACTTCATTACAAGAAGTTCTAAAACACCCAAGTTCAACTTTGTTGTGAAATCTATGTATATAAAACTAACAGCTCAACTGCTGTGGTGGCTCTCTAATAGGAATATAACTAAGACCTATAAAACTAAGAATTGCCGCAACAAAAATTGCCTGTGTCAAATCGGTCTAATTTGTCGATGTTTCAAAACCAACGATAAATTCAAGTATATATCATACATTCAACATAGCCACCTTGTAAAAACAATTTCCATAATATTGAATCGAAAACACGAAAAATAATAACAGAGCAAACCCGAATTGACAATGGACAAGGGAGCATACATGACAGAGGAATGATATTTCTGCATCACGATATTTATTGAACGTTTAGCATGCAATATTTTTGAATTAGGATCCACATCACAAAATATTTAAATATTATTGAAATGATTAACTTTGAACGTGCAGCATTTGTGAAACACAATAGTGCCAAAGTTTTCATCAGCAATATTCTAATAAAATGAACATGAATAATAATGTTTACAGTAGAATCTTTGCAAGATTTTTTGATAACGTCCAATTATTGGATGCATGTAATGATTTGCTGTAGAAGCAAGAACAAGAGCCAAACATGATTTTCTCGGTTTTCTTCCGACATTTTATACAAAAAAATGTACGAAAAAATAAGCATAAACATGTTAAATATTTTTTCTCATGAAAACACAACTAGCATCGTATAAATATTGACGTAATATACACTGAACGCCTAGCAGTCCAAGTCAGTCAGAAGTATTCACCCTCAATCTATCAATATTCAATATAGATCGCTATTCAAATATCACGACATATATTGAAAGTGTAGCAGGCCCAAACACTACTACACTTCCAAAGTTTCCCATTTTTTACCAACACATACACAATGCTAATACTATTTTCGGATCGACATTGAAAACATGTTTTCATAGCAAAACCTGTGTTTTCATCCATAGAAAATCTGTCAAACGAAATCACAATGAAAATCAGTTTTCGTTGAAAACTACTTGAAAACTTACATACCACTCATTATAATCGATGCCTGTTCTAGTTTAGTCGATGTAATTGGAAGATATATTTTGCCGTCCCCAAATTGTCAGTTAATATTTGTTTACATTTTCAAAAGCATGGAGGAACAACAAAAGTACACAAATGAAATTCGTGTGGTGAGAGGGAGGAAGCGCTCCTACCCAGCAATTCAGGGGTACTGAAACTCCAACACATTTAAAGACATTTTAATCCCTGCCAGCCAAAGTTGGTAAAAAAGCTGGTTAAACCAAAGCTTTTTAAACCCACAAAAGTGGTAAAAAAGTGGTGAGTTTGCCATAGGCCAGCATAGCTGTTTGTGAGTTTTTAACCACTATTCCCCTCACACGAACGAATACATGTGATCTTACATTTCTGTTGCGCTCATTATGCAGTGTCATATAATTTATATACACAAAAATATAGCTGAACTGCTCTAATATCCCACATTGTCAGCTGATGCAGGGTTGCCTTTTTTTCATCCCTATTTATAAATTTCCTTAAAATTTCAAACATATTATTTTAATTTCAAAATTATTTAATTATATGTTAACATATTTACATTTTATTTTTACAATTTAAAAAAAAAATATTAATATAATTAAATATTTATTATATAAAATATTTTTTGTAAGATAAAAGAAAAAGATTATTAATATCTGAAAAAAAGAATATTGGTTGAGAAATATATTAATTAAATAAAAATTGTTATAATATCTGAAAAACAGATTAATAAAAGCGGAAAAAAGATTAATTAAATAATAATAATTATAAAATATTAATTAAATATTTGTAATTATAAATTCTGAAAAAAATTAATTAATGGTGAAAAAAAATTAATTAAATAAAATCTGAAAAAAGGTTAATTAAAGCTAAAAAAATATTTATTAATAAATAATAATTATAAAATCTAAAAAAAAATATTAATTAAATATAAAAATAATAGTTAATATGAATTATTACTTCTCCAATGATACAATATTGTAATAAAACCAATTTTATTAAATAATTTACAGATATAAAAAGAACCATTGCAAATAAATGGAAGTTTTTGTTCTCTTATTGTGTTATATTTCAATTTCCCGTGCGAATTCAAAAATAGCACTTGTTTCCACTGCATCGAAGATATAAGCAGAAAAATCGCGAAATTTTGTTTAAATTCTACTGAACTAGCTATTCAAATTTATTACATTTTGCGAAAAATATAGGCTTACACATCATTTCATAATATAGGACATTTTATTTGCTTTCTCGTTGGATATTATTTAAAATTAAATGCATTCACTACATTTTTAAACGATTTTATAACAAAACACACAAAATGTACTTTTTTTTTTTTAGCAAAACTTACATTTTTTTGTTTGCTGCTGCTTCTTAAACTGCTGTTTGCTATGTGGCTGATTGTTGTATGCTGCTAGAATAATGTTACAAATTAGTTCATTTTATATAAATTATAATAAAAAATATTAACAAATCCATTCAACTCACCTTTTTGGTTATATGTGCGCAAATGACTCGCGTTTTTCAATATTTTTTTATTTCCTTTTATGGGATTTGTTTTGGCACCAATGACAATTATGTTTTCTCTTTCACACTCATTTAATAAGAACAAGAAATGAGATAACTAGTTTTGTTCTGTTTGGGAAATTCGAAATGTATTAACCCTAGTATGATTAATTCGACTTTTGAAGAACATATTTCTAAGCATTTTAAAAGAATTATCGCATTAGGGTTAAAAAACAAAACAACCCAAACGTGTGCGTTGGTGTTATTAATTGAAGAAATATGAGGGGAAAGTGGTTAGGCCAGGCTGGCAGGGTGGCTGGCAGGGATAATACCACTATATACACACATATGCAACAAAGGGCAAAATGCGCATAAACATTTACCTCAACCTCTATACAATGACCTCAACTCTTCTCTCGTACAGCACCCTGAATGAGAAAAATAAACAACTTAAGTTCTCGTATGACCACTTTCAGACATGTCAATTCCTGTTGCTAAATCTCGTACGATTTCCTTTTGCTATCGCCCATTGCGTTCACACGAGCAATTCTTGGTCGACAACTCTGTTCGTGTCTTTCTCTCATTCTCTTTCATATCATTTTCTCAACTTCTTGCACGCATCGTTTTCAAACAAAAAATATATTTCATTAACTAATTTGTATCGTTATTCTCCATATTCTAACATATTTTAATTATATTATGCATATTTCTATATGTATTTGCAAATTACATACGAAATTAAATGATTAAATTGAAATTTTCAAATATATTGTATACATAAATTTTAAAATGTTATGTAGCAGCAGAACTGTTACGAATGAAAACACAAAGCGTGTTGCCCGAACACAGCAGACTCCGCGCGATTCTCGTCGCCCCTCTCCTATAAAACTAAGAATTGCCGCAACAGGAATTGTTTTATTTAAATCAGTGATCTGCAGTCTAATTAAAGTTTAAATTATCGAACCACGCATTTCTAAATAAGTGAAACATGAAATATAAGTTTTCTAAAGCCAACATATATAATTGAAGAGAATGATACAGTAATAATTCATCTCACTGTCAATTCGAAGCACGCAATAGAAGCTACACCAACAATGGCCAACATCAAGGACGAAACCATTGGATTCGTAAATAATTGTTGAATATAATAATATTATCTTGCCTTAAATTCTAATTAATTTTCCGTACAGATATTTCAAACTTCATACGGCGCGTTAAAATTACGCAACCTAATTGGTGTCACTTATGGTAGCAGCGTAGAACTTTCGAAGCGATGGAATATGCTACATCAAACACAAATAATTTCCACACCAGATATTAGGATTAATGTCATTATTCTTACGTGCAATTAAAGCTTTTGCTCAACACAAGCATGTGAAGAATTGGAACGACATGGTTTAAGTGCTTTTGTAATCGTTTATCATCGCGCCGTGTGTCCATTTGGTTTTGCCAATGAGCTAGAGGACTTACCGACACCTCAGTTGGCCGTGCCATAAGCAGCTAAAACACGGAAATTTAAGGGTAAATTTAAGTGAATGTTTGTGATCATTGAAATTTAAAAACTGCTTGTATGTTCAATTAAGATGACTTTTTTGATTCATTTCCACCAATTCCAATTTTTGAAACATAAGTTAATTATTATCAACTTTTATGTTGTAAAAATTAAAATTTTACTTTAAATTTTATAGAAACCCTCTTCCCAGATATTGGATGAATCTAGTACTAGTGAAATTAATGAAAGAACAGATCTTACAAAATCTCCTAAAGAAACCAAAAGATTCCTCACATAATGTGTGCAGCTAACACTTCCAGGCCGCATGGGGTATTTGACATTTACCACTCTTCCTCCAGCCTTTGTCCGATAGCAAAAATTGTTCAACTTTTCAATACGTTATACATATGTATGTATATAGTGTAGTACGATAATACATGTATAAAGTATGTATGTATGTGATTGGCGTTCAACCGTTTAGCCGGTTATAGCCGAATCGATGAGAGCGCACCACTCCTCTCTTTCCTTCGCAGTTCGGCGCCAGTTGGAGGATGGGATCATGTGTAGAAGTTCACGTAAGTGAGGAAAGTTTTTGATTGTCATTCACTTGGGAGTGGCCAGAAACGATTCTTCTCCACATTCAAGCAGCTTACGACTTCCGGTTTTAGACCAAGTATCCTCTGGGTAGCTAACAAACGTCCGTTTGAAGGCGAGCTAAAGTGAGAAGGCGATCCCGCTTCTGCGGTTGTTCGTAGGGCTTGGGACCCACCACATAAAAACGAAGTACCAATGAAAAATCGAAAATGTATAAAGTAAATATAATAATAAACTGGCATGATATTTTCAATAAATATGTATAATAATGATATGTGATTTTGTTATTAAATTCTCATTTCAGGTTTTGGTAGAACTAACCGAAAACTGCGGCTTTCGTTTCAGGGCTTTTGTGGGTATCATTACTGAAAGTGCACGTGGAGTTTTCGTTCGCAGTTTTGGATCTTTCATCCGTGATTGTACCAATAACAGTACTGAAAGTGCACATGTAGTTTGGTTCGCAGTTTTGGGTCTTTCAGCTGTGATTATACCAAGATCATTCCCGAATTGAGTAAGAGGTATATATAATGTGCTAAATGGATGAATGTAATATGCAAGATGAATGTACACATGTACACGTACGCAACAGTTTCGGGTACTTTTGTCAATTCACCCTTAAGAATCGCATAGAAACTTTCATTGAAAGTGCTAGTACCGCTCCCTGGCTTTTCACCGGAGCATTCGCCGATACCTGTCTTGCAGGGAGGATTATGGCACTGTATATACAAATAAAGCAACCCTACAAGACGGAGCTAACTCATACATCACCACACATGCAAAGTTTTTCAGCTTTTACCAACACATACATAATAGTAACTTTCTGTAGTTAAATGACAATCTCGGTAGTTAGAGTGGCAACATTCATTAACCCTAATTTTTGTATGTATAAGAGAGAGATGCACGTACTACAATAAACCGATCAAAATCTCCGCCATGGCCGCCATTCATATGAAAAGAAAATTTGAAGTGAGTATTAATAATTTGTTACTGATATTATTTTATACTATGGTTGACTGGATGCTGCAGCTTATTTTAAAGGAATATAACTGCAGAAAATGGTCTCGAAAGGCAAAGCGAGCTGCAACGCACATTTTGTGCGTACATGCAAGCAGAACAAGTACGCTGCCGTATTTGCAGCTTCTGTCCAGAATATGTTGTCTAGACCAGAATCCAACAACCTGCACCTCACATGCACTCAGAATCTCTGTTCTGCTCGGGCGTATATGATGCTATTTTTTGATGAACAATACCACATTCCCGAATAAATTTTATGAAATCCGAATTACAATATTCAGAGCCATTATCTGTTCTGAGAACTTTTATTTTACGACCACATTGCGTTTCTACATCGTTTTTAAATTGAATGAATTTCTCAAATACATTTGATTTGCACACAATCGGTATAGCGAAATCCTCAACAGAAACCAAGAAAAATCTTGCGCCGCTAAACGATTTTGTGCTAATTAGACCAAGCCCAAATTCTGGATAAACTAAACGAACAAGAAAAATTATTCAAGTCCATAAATCAGCGACTCAGCGCTCTTGAATACCATATACAGTTTATTAATGCACAGTAACTCTTTGAAAATAATGCTATGGAACGCAATGGTCTTTCCAAAAGTAAAGAAATGAATGAGTAAAAATGAATTGGAAGTTATTCTAAACGACAGAAATATTGATGTATGTTTGTTGTCCGAAACACATTTTACGAAACTTTCATTTTTAAAATTCAAAACTTCTGACATATACTACACTCCGCACCCAGCAAACTCAGTACGGGGAGGAATCAATCGCGGTTTTAATCAAAAAGGCCGAGAACTTCTGAAAGCTATACAAGTTATTGGATGCAATGTTATTTCGACAGGGAGACCCACTTATCGGCCTGCAGATAGTAGGAAATAACCAAATCTTCTTGACCTTTTTGTCATCAACAAAGTATCGAAAATCAATTTACGTATTGAAGATAGCTCAGATTTAAGCTCTGATCTGATCAGCAGTGTTAATAACTCTATGTGAAAAACCAGTAATTTCGTCCGGCACGTCTTCTTTATCAAACAAACACACTGATTGGTATAAATTTAAGACTATACTGAATAAAGTTGAATTTAAGCTGAAAGGAATATCGACAGATGTTGACTTAGATTGTGAAGTTGAATCATTCACAAAAGTAATTCAAAACGCTGCATGGAAGAGTACACCGAATATTGGCGATAATCTAAGTGGAAATATATTTCCAAAACACATCGTTGAAGATATCCATAAAAACGCAAACTTCGACGAAGATGTCAGCAAACTAGGTCGGCTGCTCTCAAAACTGAGCTTAATAGATGTACAGCGGAACAAAGAACAAAAATTAGACTAAAATATATTTTTAACTAAATATCGCTGTTGCCGGCTTTATCGAAAGTCTTCGAGAATGTTCTCATAAAGAGGGTCAAATCAATAATAGAACGAAAACACCTTATACCAGTACATCAGTTCGGCTTTCGTAACCACCATTCAACAATTGACCAGGTGCACCGAATCGTTAATTTCGTTGAAAATGCAATGGATAAAAAGAACGTTAGTTCGGCGGCCTTCTTAGACGTGCCTCAGGCTTTTGATAGAGTTTGGCATTCAGGTTTACTGCTGAAATTGGAATGCAAGTAACCGAAAATTTTGTACTATCATATTATTGTATATTGTAAGGCTCAGGGGCAATTAAAATTGTTTCAAGTGTTGGTAAAACTTTATTCCGATTGAAGAATACGGTAAGAGATTGTTTAATATACGGTATTCAAAATTGAATTTCTTACATCAATATGATTACTTTTTTATATTTCATGCTTGAAAGTAATAATATTTTAAACTATAACAAAATTTCCATGGCATACTTCTATAATTTCTGTACCTGAAGTTGTAGTTTAATGTTCTTTATCAAGCAGGGAACTAAAACATATTTCTTCGAGAGTATATCTTATTGTAGTCCCTTTAGATTTGACAAATGTTAAAATCTCCAGCGATTATTAGCGTTAGTTAGTTAGTTATTAGAGAAGACTTACATAATGAAGTTCTGCAATCAAATCTCTGACAGGAAAATCTGAAGTTCGGTAAAGTACAAAAATATTAATGTTGAAGCATTTTAACATACGAACAGACGACAGACGGGCATCCGTATTTCAATCCTTCCCGTCATACTGGCCATTCTCGATTAACTCTTTTAATTTTAGGTGTTAAAAACAACGATTATGTGAACAAAACTATTGTACTCTTAGTACAACATATTGCGAGAGCATAAAAAGTGTACAATATAAACAATCATATGTTACATATATAATTCAAATTTTATTGTTTTAAATTATACATTGAAATATGTGAATGAAGCGAATCGCTTCTTATAAACCACTAATATTAAAAAGATTTATTTATACATAAAAAGAACTATTGCTTTTTAGCTCCAATGGTCAATTCATATTTTCTGTTTTCCATTTTACGTTTCTTATTTTTGGAATATGCTCTGTTAAAGACATTATTTTAGTAAATTAAACTACAAATATACCCCATTAACTTACATTTTTTGTTCATTGCGTTTGCCAGTTTGATATGGAACGAAAAATTTGTAAATCGCACGTTTTGAAACTCGTAAACGTAATACAGAGTACTTTCATTGCGAAGGGAAAAAATAAATGCATTGAACGAAATTTAGGATTCGGTTGTCGCATTTACAAAGTATCTTTTTTGCGTTTGCGAGTATTTTCATTTGCGCAACGCCTTACAGAGTAACCCCTAGTTCAATATGTACCACAGGTAAGGTAATGTCTTTTCTTCCATTCAGACGACAGACGGGCATCCGTATTTCAATCCTTCCCGTCATACTGGCCATTCTCGATTAACTCTTTTAATTTTAGGTGTTAAAAACAACGGTTATGTGAACAAAACTATTGTACTCTTAGTACAACATATTGCGAGAGCATAAAAAGTGTACAATATAAACAATCATATGTTACATATATAATTCAAATTGTATTGTTTTAAATTATATTGAAATATGTGAATGAAGCGAATCTCTTCTTATAAACCACTAATATTAAAAAGATTTATTTATACATAAAAAGAACTATTGCTTTTTAGCTCCAATGGTCAATTCATATTTTCTGTTTTCCATTTTACGTTTCTTATTTTTGGAATATGCTCTGTTAAAGACATTATTTTAGTAAATTAAACTACAAATATACCCCATTAACTTACATTTTTAGTTCATTGCGTTTGCCAGTTTGATTTGGAACGAAAAATTTGTAAATCGCACGTTTTGAAACTCGTAAACGTAATACAGAGTACTTTCATTGCGAAGGGAAAAAATAAATGCATTGAACGAAATTTAGGATTCAGTTGTCGCATTTACAAAGTATCTTTTTTGCGTTTGCGAGTATTTTCATTTGCGCAACGCCTTACAGAGTAACCCCTAGTTCAATATGTACCACAGGTAAGGTAATGTCTTTTCTTCCATTCCCAATAATCGATTAAAGGCCGTGTAAATGAATTTCAAGCAATTTAGTTTTAAATTCCGTATAATCTCTAACATTTTTGAGCTCGCATTTGGTGTCTTGTATTGTTGATTAATATTGTAGACTTTTTACCAATTAAAAATTCTCTATTATATCAGATCGACTCAGCGCTCTTGAATACCATATACAGTTTATTAATGCACAGTAACTCTTTGAAAATAATGCTATGGAACGCAATGGTCTTTCCAAAAGTAAAGAAATGAATGAGTAAAAATGAATTGGAAGTTATTCTAAACGACAGAAATATTGATGTATGTTTGTTGTCCGAAACACATTTTACGAAACTTTCATTTTTAAAATTCAAAACTTCTGACATATACTACACTCCGCACCCAGCAAACTCAGTACGGGGAGGAATCAATCGCGGTTTTAATCAAAAAGGCCGAGAACTTCTGAAAGCTATACAAGTTATTGGATGCAATGTTATTTCGACAGGGAGACCCACTTATCGGCCTGCAGATAGTAGGAAATAACCAAATCTTCTTGACCTTTTTGTCATCAACAAAGTATCGAAAATCAATTTACGTATTGAAGATAGGTCAGATTTAAGCTCTGATCTGATCAGCAGTGTTAATAACTCTATGTGAAAAACCAGTAATTTCGTCCGGCACGTCTTCTTTATCAAACAAACACACTGATTGGTATAAATTTAAGACTATACTGAATAAAGTTGAATTTAAGCTGAAAGGAATATCGACAGATGTTGACTTAGATTGTGAAGTTGAATCATTCACAAAAGTAATTCAAAACGCTGCATGGAAGAGTACACCGAATATTGGCGATAATCTAAGTGGAAATATATTTCCAAAACACATCGTTGAAGATATCCATAAAAACGCAAACTTCGACGAAGATGTCAGCAAACTAGGTCGGCTGCTCTCAAAACTGAGCTTAATAGATGTACAGCGGAACAAAGAACAAAAATTAGACTAAAATATATTTTTAACTAAATATCGCTGTTGCCGGCTTTATCGAAAGTCTTCGAGAATGTTCTCATAAAGAGGGTCAAATCAATAATAGAACGAAAACACCTTATACCAGTACATCAGTTCGGCTTTCGTAACCACCATTCAACAATTGACCAGGTGCACCGAATCGTTAATTTCGTTGAAAATGCAATGGATAAAAAGAACGTTAGTTCGGCGGCCTTCTTAGACGTGCCTCAGGCTTTTGATAGAGTTTGGCATTCAGGTTTACTGCTGAAATTGGAATGCAAGTAACCGAAAATTTTGTACTATCATATTATTGTATATTGTAAGGCTCAGGGGCAATTAAAATTGTTTCAAGTGTTGGTAAAACTTTATTCCGATTGAAGAATACGGTAAGAGATTGTTTAATATACGGTATTCAAAATTGAATTTCTTACATCAATATGATTACTTTTTTATATTTCATGCTTGAAAGTAATAATATTTTAAACTATAACAAAATTTCCATGGCATACTTCTATAATTTCTGTACCTGAAGTTGTAGTTTAATGTTCTTTATCAAGCAGGGAACTAAAACATATTTCTTCGAGAGTATATCTTATTGTAGTCCCTTTAGATTTGACAAATGTTAAAATCTCCAGCGATTATTAGCGTTAGTTAGTTAGTTATTAGAGAAGACTTACATAATGAAGTTCTGCAATCAAATTTCTGACAGGAAAATCTGAAGTTCGGTAAAGTACAAAAATATTAATGTTGAAGCATTTTAACATACGAACAGACGACAGACGGGCATCCGTATTTCAATCCTTCCCGTCATACTGGCCATTCTCGATTAACTCTTTTAATTTTAGGTGTTAAAAACAACGATTATGTGAACAAAACTATTTTACTCTTAGTACAACATATTGCGAGAGCATAAAAAGTGTACAATATAAACAATCATATGTTACATATATAATTCAAATTTTATTGTTTTAAATTATACATTGAAATATGTGAATGAAGCGAATCGCTTCTTATAAACCACTAATATTAAAAAGATTTATTTATACATAAAAAGAACTATTGCTTTTTAGCTCCAATGGTCAATTCATATTTTCTGTTTTCCATTTTACGTTTCTTATTTTTGGAATATGCTCTGTTAAAGACATTATTTTAGTAAATAAAACTACAAATATACCCCATTAACTTACATTTTTTGTTCATTGCGTTTGCCAGTTTGATATGGAACGAAAAATTTGTAAATCGCACGTTTTGAAACTCGTAAACGTAATACAGAGTACTTTCATTGCGAAGGGAAAAAATAAATGCATTGAACGAAATTTAGGATTCGGTTGTCGCATTTACAAAGTATCTTTTTTGCGTTTGCGAGTATTTTCATTTGCGCAACGCCTTACAGAGTAACCCCTAGTTCAATATGTACCACAGGTAAGGTAATGTCTTTTCTTCCATTCAGACGACAGACGGGCATCCGTATTTCAATCCTTCCCGTCATACTGGCCATTCTCGATTAACTCTTTTAATTTTAGGTGTTAAAAACAACGGTTATGTGAACAAAACTATTGTACTCTTAGTACAACATATTGCGAGAGCATAAAAAGTGTACAATATAAACAATCATATGTTACATATATAATTCAAATTGTATTGTTTTAAATTATATATTGAAATATGTGAATGAAGCGAATCTCTTCTTATAAACCACTAATATTAAAAAGATTTATTTATACATAAAAAGAACTATTGCTTTTTAGCTCCAATGGTCAATTCATATTTTCTGTTTTCCATTTTACGTTTCTTATTTTTGGAATATGCTCTGTTAAAGACATTATTTTAGTAAATTAAACTACAAATATACCCCATTAACTTACATTTTTAGTTCATTGCGTTTGCCAGTTTGATTTGGAACGAAAAATTTGTAAATCGCACGTTTTGAAACTCGTAAACGTAATACAGAGTACTTTCATTGCGAAGGGAAAAAATAAATGCATTGAACGAAATTTAGGATTCAGTTGTCGCATTTACAAAGTATCTTTTTTGCGTTTGCGAGTATTTTCATTTGCGCAACGCCTTACAGAGTAACCCCTAGTTCAATATGTACCACAGGTAAGGTAATGTCTTTTCTTCCATTCCCAATAATCGATTAAAGGCCGTCTAAATGAATTTCAAGCAATTTAGTTTTAAATTCCGTATAATCTCTAACATTTTTGAGCTCGCATTTGGTGTCTTGTATTGTTGATTAATATTGTAGACTTTTTACCAATTAAAAATTCTCTATTATATCATTTATTTGATCGCTAGTTAAGTCGATATATTTATTATAATACTATTTTTACAAATATTTTCAGTTTGAAAATTATTTTCATTGATTTTTATCGATCTTAGTTGCCATTTAAATATATTCAAAGGCCTTCCCGAAATAGGAATATAAAATTCGGAATCTTCCGTTGCGGAATGAATAGCAATATTTGATGAAGGATCACCAAAATAACAATATTTAAGTTTAATACAGTGGTCGGCATTCCATACCACAATTGTGCTGTCTCAAGTCACACGTACGCTTACGCTCTATCATTCAGCACCAGCAACGAGTAAACATCGCGCATGGCTATGGCACTTTGCATAAGTGCCCTGCGCGAAATGCCTACTTTTATGAATGTCGTTTTATGTTATGTATTATATTTATGGTTTTAAGCTATTAATGCTTTTGTGTTCTAATATATTTGTTTAAATAATAAAATTACTAAAATGAATAAATGAGCACAAAAATTCATGTTTTATGAAAATATTAAAAACATTCTTAAAATGTAAGGCTACAGAGTTCTCACTGGGTATTCATTATTTCGTGCTCACCTATACAGTCACAATTCCTCTCGTGCCGACCACTGGTTTAATATGTGATCCGCTACATGGTTTTCATTTCCTGGAATATATTTGACACCAAAAGCGATCTCATTAAGTTTCCACTTCCACCTTTGCAGTTTAGCGTTTGGTTTGTTCAAATTGTAGAGACGTTGTAGATAAAATTCCTACCACATAAATATGGGCGAAAATATATTGCTGCCCAAACAATAGCCAGCAACTCTTTTTCCTTTGTGGAATAATGTAACTCGTGTTTATTAAGAGTATGGCTTGCAAAGCATACAGGAAGACCTTTTTGACTCAAAACAGCTCCAAAAGCCACATTTGATGCGCCGGTGGTTAGAGTAAACTTTCTTTCATAGTCCGGGTATGCCAAAATCGGTCCTTTTGTTATAAGAAGATTCAATGTATCTACAGCATTTATGTATGCTTTATTAATTACAATTTTATTGTATTTTTTAAGCCCATTTTATAAAAGTCCCTAATAAATTTTCGATATAAGTCAACTAATCCTAAAAATTGTTTAATCTCCTTTTCAGTTTTTGGCAATGGGTATTTCAATATCGAATCTATTTTAATAGGGTTGGGCTTGATACCCTCTGGAGTTACAATATGCCCCAGAAATTATGTTTCTTTCTTTTAGAATTCCGATTTTTCAACGTGTACTTTTAAATTTGCTTCATTAAGCCTGTGAAATACTGTTTAAAGAACATCCATGTGTTTTTGAAGTGAAGTGTTGAATGCAATAATATCATCCAAAAACACCATACAAATATTTCCGATCAAACCATCTAAGACTGTATTCACTGCCTTTGGAATGTCGATAGCGCATTCTTCAGACCAAACGGCATCCGTAAAAACTCGAACTGTCGATTCGGTGTAGAAAATGCTATTTTCATTCTATCCTTTGCATCCATTTGGATGGTATAGGATCTGACGTAAATGGGGTCTTCGTGTATTGTCTTGATTTTATGTTGAATTCTATTAGTGAACGTTAATGTATCACCTTCTTTACAGAATATAAGTTTGTATTTACATAACATTTTTTTTATACTGAGATGTTCGAGTCTAAATTGTGATACTTTCGAATCAATGGTCATATTTAAATTTTCGTAAACACCGTATGATTTTGAATTAGTAATATTTACAAATTTATAAATAACATAGTTTAAAGTTGTGTTTTTATTAGCAATATCAATTTTAGCATTAAGTTGCTGAAAGATATCATAGCCTAATAAACCATAAAATTTTGTAGAAAAATTCAAAAACCTAGAATATCAACTCAGCCTATACACCTTTTAAATTTTATTTAATGTTACTTTTCCTGTAACTGTTGTTAAGGTGATTCATTTTGTATCAACAATTTGCGTCTTACGAACATGAGATCTAATTAAACTCACTGATGATCCTGTATACACAAGAAATTTAAATGGGCGATTTTCAATCAATTCTACTTTTGGTGAGTATCCGAGGTTTCTAGCCGAAAATTTTCGTTATCCTTCTGCATTGGTTCAGAAATTTTGTAACGTCGAATCCTAGATTGATTTCAACTATTCCCTCCAGTATAATTTGGCCATGACTGCTTTGTTGAACTATTACTCGGATTTTTAAAAGTATTACCAATGATTTTGTGTGTTATTATTAGAAGGAGTATTGAAAATAGGAATTTGTTTTTGAAAACAGTAAAACTATTATGACTGTCAACAGTGACTGACTGTTTGTTTGATGACAGGAGATATTTCGTCTTGTCCTCGTTCACCACCCGACCGATTCGCGTCGCTTCCTTATTCAGGCGGGAAAAAGCAGAAATAACGGCGCGGGTGTTATTTCCAATGATATCAATATCATCGGCGTATGCCAGTAGCTGTACACTCTTATAAAAGATTGTACCTTCTCTGTTTAGCTCTGCATCTTCTACAATTTTTTCCAGCATCAAGTTAAAGAAGTCACACTATAGCGAGTCACCTTGTCTGAAACCTCGTTTGGTATCGAACGGCTCGGAGAGGTCCTTCCCTATCCTGACGGAGCTTTTGGTGTTGCTCAACGTCAGCTTACACAGCCGTATTAGTTTTGCGGGGATACCAAATTCAGACATCGTGTTAGTGTTACTAACTCTATGTGAGAAACCAGTAATTTCGTCCGGCACGTCTTCTTTATCAAACAAACATACTGATTGGTATAAATTTAAGACTATACTGAATAAAGTTGAATTTAAGCTGAAGGGAATATCGACAGATATTGACTTAGATTGTGAAGTTGAATCATTCACAAAAGTAATTCAAAATGCTGCATGGAAGAGTACACCGAATATTCGCGATAATCTAAGTGGAAATATATTTCCAAAATACATCGTTGAAGATATCCATAAAAACGCAAACTTCGACGAAGATGGCAGCAAACTAGGTCGGCTGGTCTCAAAACTGAGCTTAATAGATGTACAGCGGAACAAAGAACAAAAATTAGACTAAAATATATTTTTAACTAAATATCGCTGTTGCCGGCTTTATCGAAAGTCTTCGAGAATGTTCTCATAAAGAGGGTCAAATCAATAATACAACGAAAACACCTTATACCAGTACATCAGTTCGGCTTTCGTAATCACCATTCAACAATTGACCAGGTGCACCGAATCGTTAATTTCGTTGAAAATGCAATGGATAAAAAGAACGTTAGTTCGGCGGCCTTCTTAGACGTGCCTCAGGCTTTTGATAGAGTTTGGCATTCAGGTTTACTGCTGAAATTGAAATGCAAGTAACCGAAAATTTTGTACTATCATATTATTGTATATTGTAAGGCTCAGGGGCAATTAAAATTGTTTCAAGTGTTGGTAAAACTTTATTCCGATTGAAGAATACGGTAAGAGATTGTTTAATATACGGTATTCAAAATTGAATTTCTTACATCAATATGATTACTTTTTTATATTTCATACTTGAAAGTAATAATATTTTAAACTATAACAAAATTTTAATGGCATACTTCTATAATTTCTGTACCTGAAGTTGTAGTTTAATGTTCTTTATCAAGCAGGGAACTAAAACATATTTCTTCGAGAGTATATCTTATTGCAGTCCCTTTAGATTTGACAAATGTTAAAATCTCCAGCGATTATTAGCGTTAGTTAGTTAGTTATTAGAGAAGACTTACATAATGAAGTTCTGCAATCAAATCTCTGACAGGAAAATCTGAAGTTCGGTAAAGTACAAAAATATTAATGTTGAAGCATTTTAACATATGAACAGACGACAGACGGGTATCCGTATTTCAATCCTTCCCGTCATACTGGCCATTCTCGATTAACTCTTTTAATTTTAGGTGTTAAAAACAACGATTATGTGAACAAAACTATTGTACTCTTAGTACAACATATTGCGAGAGCATAAAAAGTGTACAATATAAACAATCATATGTTACATATATAATTCAAATTGAATTGTTTTAAATTATATATTGAAATATGTGAATGAAGCGAATCTCTTCTTATAAACCACTAATATTAAAAAGATTTATTTATACATAAAAAGAACTATTGCTTTTTAGCTCCAATGGTCAATTCATATTTTCTGTTTTCCATTTTACGTTTCTTATTTTTGGAATATGCTCTGTTAAAGACATTATTTTAGTAAATTAAACTACAAATATACCTCATTAACTTACATTTTTTGTTCATTGCGTTTGCCAGTTTGATATGGAACGAAAAATTTGTAAATCGCACGTTTTGAAACTCGTAAACGTAATACAGAGTACTTTCATTGCGAAGGGAAAAAATAAATGCATTGAACGAAATTTAGGATTCGGTTGTCGCATTTACAAAGTATCTTTTTTGCGTTTGCGAGTATTTTCATTTGCGCAACGCCTTACAGAGTAACCCCTAGTTCAATATGTACCACAGGTAAGGTAATGTCTTTTCTTCCATTCCCAATAATCGGTTAAAAATTTCTTTCTGATTTCGTACGCTGGAGGTTTGAATTTATAAGGCAATTTGTGGGTAATGTGATCATGTTAACACCTATTTCATAATTCACATTCGTTAATAATTTTACTAATTTATTTTAAATAATTCGAAAACTAGTATTTATTTTTAAAACGATTAAAAATCTTTTCTATGCCTTGATGAAGGCCGTCTAAATGAATTTCAAGCAATTTAGTTTTAAATTCCGTATAATCTCTAACATTTTTGAGCTCGCATTTTGTGTCTTGTATTGTTGATTAATATTGTAGACTTTTTACCAATTAAAAATTCTCTATTATATCATTTATTTGATCGCTAGTTAAGTCGATATATTTATTGTAATACTATTTTTACAAATATTTTCAGTTTGAAAACTATTTTCATTGATTTTTATCGATCTTAGTTGCCATTTAAATATATTTAAATATATTTATTCGGAATCTTCTGTTGCGGAATGAATAGTAGCAATATTTGATGAAGGATCACCAAAATAACAATTTTTAAGTTTAATATAGTGGTAGGCACTCCATACCACAATTGTGCCGTCTCAAGTCACACGTACGCTTACGCTCTATCATTCAGTCGTTGTCGAACCAGCAACGAGTAAACATCGCGCATGGCTATGGCACTTTGCATAAGTGCCCTGCGCGAAATGCCTACTTTCATGAATGTCGTTTTATGTTATGTATTATATTTATCGATGGGATCATGTGTAGAAGTTCACGCAAGTGAGGAAAGTTTTTGATTGTCACTCACTTGGGAGTGGCCAGAAACGATTCTTCTCCACATGGTTCAAGCAGCTCACGACTTCCGGTTTTAGACCAAGTATCCTCTGGGTAGCCAACAGACATCCGTTTGAAGGCGAGCTAAAGTGAGAAGGCGAAGCCCGCTTATGCGGTTGTGCGTAGGGTTTGGGACCCACCACATAAAAACACCCCCCAATGAAAAATCTACGAAAGCCTCGGATGAGACACCCCCCTTTTGATGACGACCCCTGCAAACGTTTTAAGGATAATGATATAAGGGCATGCACCTGGAATGTCCGGACCCTTAATTGGGAAGGTGCCTCTGCCCAGCTGGTTGATGTCCTCATACGACTTAAGGCTGACATCACCGCCATCCAAGAAGTGCGATGGACGGGACAAGGACGGAAGAAGGTGGGTCCTTGTGACATCTACTACAGCGGCCATATAAAGGAGCGCAAATTTGGTGTTGGATTTGTGGTGGGAGAGAGACTCCGTCGCAGAGTCCTGGCATTCACCCCGGTGGATGAACGTCTAGCCACAATCCGCATCAAAGCGAGGTTCTTCAACATATCGCTGATTTGCGCCCACGCCCCAACGGAAGAGAAGGACGATGTGACCAAAGATGCTTTCTATGAGCGCCTAGAACGCACCTATGAGCGCTGCCCCCGCCACGATGTAAAAGTCGTGCTTGGTGATTTTAACGCCAGGGTGGGTAAAGAAGGTGTCTTTGGCACAACAGTCGGAAAATTCAGCCTCCATGACGAAACATCGCCAAACGGCCTGAGGCTGATCGACTTCGCTGAGGCCCGAAATATGGTCGTCTGTAGTACCAGATTCCAGCATAAGAAAATACATCAAGCTACTTGGCTGTCTCCTGATCGAAACACGCGGAACCAAATCGATCACGTTGTGATAGACGGAAGACATGTCTCCTGTGTTTTAGACGTGCGTACGCTCCGAGGACCAAATATAGACTCGGACCATTATCTGGTCGCAGCGAAGATACGCACCCGCCTCTGTGCAGCAAAGAATGCCCGTCAACAAACACAAGGAAGGTTCGACGTCGAAAAGCTGCAATCGCAACAGACAGCCACGAAATACTCTACTCGACTTGCACTCCTGCTCTCTGAGAGCACTCATCAGCATCTCGGTATAAGGGAACTGTGGAACGGCATCTCAAACTCACTGCGTACCGCTGCAGCCGAAACAATTGGTTTTCGGCAACGACAAAAAACAAGCTGGTACGATGAGGAGTGCCGTCTCGCAGCGGAGAGAAAACAGACTGCCTACCTCGCAACATTGCAAACGACCACAACACGTGCGGGATGGGATAGATACCGAGAGCTGAAGAGGGAAGCGAGACGCATTTGCAGACAAAAAAAGAAAGAGGCCGAAATGCGTGAGTACGAAGAGCTTGAGAAGCTGGCAGATAGAGGGAATGCTCGAAAATTTTATGAAAAAATGAAGCGACTTAACGAAGGTTTCAAGACCGGAGCATCCTCATGTAGAGACCAAGGTGGTAATCTGGTAACCGATGTCCAGGGCATACTGGGATTATGGAGGGAACACTTCTCCGACCTGCTGAATGGCAGTGAGAGTACAACACCAGGAGATGGCGAACCCGATCCCCCAATCAATGACGATGGAACAGATGTTCCATTACCCGACCATGAAGAAATTCGAATAGCAATTACCCGCTTGAAGAACAACAAAGCAGCGGGGGCCGATAGATTACCGGCAGAACTATTCAAATACGGCGGCGAAGAACTGATAAGGTGCATGCATCAGCTTCTTTGCAGAATATGGTCGGAAGAAAGCATGCCTGACGATTGGAATCTCAGTGTGCTCTGCCCAATCCATAAAAAGGGAGATCCCACAATCTGCGCCAATTACCGTGGGATCAGCCTTCTAAATATCGCATACAAGGTTCTATCGAGCGTACTGTGTGAAAGACTAAAGCCCACCGCCAACAAACTGATTGGACCTTATCAGTGTGGCTTTAGACCTGGAAAATCGACAACTGACCAGATATTCACCATGCGCCAAATCTTGGAGAAGACCCGTGAAAAGAGGATCGACACACACCACCTTTTTGTCGATTTTAAAGCTGCTTTCGACAGCACGAAAAGGAGCTGCCTTTATGCCGCGATGTCTGAATTTGGTATCCCCGCAAAGCTAATACGGCTGTGTAAGTTGACGTTGAGCAACACCAAAAGCTCCGTCATGGTTGGGAAGGACCTCTCCGAGCCGTTCGATACCAAACGAGGTTTCAGACAAGGTGACTCACTATCGTGCGACTTCTTTAACCTGATGCTGGAAAAAATTATAAGAGCTGCAGAGCTAAACCGAGAAGGTACAATCTTCTACAAGAGTGTACAGCTCCTGGCATACGCCGATGATATTGATATCATCGGAAGCAACAACCGCGCCGTTTGTTCTGCTTTTTCCCGCATGGATAAGGAGGCGAAGCGAATGGGTCTGGAGGTGAATGAGGACAAGACGAAATATCTCCTGTCATCAAACAAACAGTCGGCGCATTCGCGTCTTGGCTCCCACGTCACTGTTGACAGTCATAACTTCGAGGTCGTAGATAATTTCGTATACCTGGGAACCAGCATCAACAACACGAACAATGTCAGCCTCGAAATCCAGCGCAGAATAACTCTTGCCAACAGGTGCTACTTTGGACTGAGTAGGCAATTGAACAGTAAAGTCCTCTCTCGACGAACCAAAATCAAGCTCTACAAGTCACTTATCATTCCCGTCCTGCTTTACGGTGCAGAAGCTTGGACGATGTCAACATCAGATGAGACGACACTAGGAGTTTTCGAGAGGAAAATTTTGCGCAAGATTTATGGTCCTCAGAACATTGGCAACGGCGAATACCGCAGACGATGGAACGATGAGCTGTACGAGTTATACGACGACATTGACATAGTTCAGCGAATAAAAAGACAGCGGCTACGCTGGCTAGGTCATGTTGTCCGAATGGACGAAAACACTCCAGCCCTGAAAGTGTTCGATGCAGTACCCGCCGGAGGAAGCCGAGGAAGGGGAAGGCCTCCACTCCGTTGGAGGGACCAGGTGGAGAGCGAATATATGTTTGTATTTACATAACATTTTTTTTTATACTGAGATGTTCGAGTCTAAATTGTGATACTTTCGAATCAATGGTCATATTTAAATTTTCGTGAACACCGTATGATTTTGAATTAGTAATATTTACAAATTTATAATTAACATAGTTTAAAGTTGTGTTTTTATTAGCAATATCAATTTTAGCATTAAGTTGCTGAAAGATATCATAGCCTAATAAACCATAAAATTTTGTAGAAAAAATCAAAAACGTAGAATATCAACTCAGCCTATACACCTTTTAAATTTTATTTAATGTTACTTTTCCTGTAACTGTTGTTAAGGTGATTCATTTTGTATCAACAATTTGCGTCTTACGAACATGAGATCTAATTAAACTCACTGATGATCCTGTATACACAAGAAATTTAAATGGGCGATTTTCAATCAATTCTACTTTTGGTGAGTATCCGAGGTTTCTAGCCGAAAATTTTCGTTATCCTTCTGCATTGGTTCAGAAATTTTGTAACGTCGAATCCTAGATTGATTTCAACTATTCCCTCCAGTATATTTTGGCCGTGACTGCATTGTTGAACTATTACTCGGATTTTTAAAAGTATTAGCAATGATTTTGTGTGTTATTATTAAAAGGAGTATTGAAAATAGGAATTTGTTTTTGAAAACAGTAAAACTATTATGACTGTCAAAAGTGACTGACTGTTTGTTTGATGACAGGAGATATTTCGTCTTGTCCTCGTTCACCACCCGACCGATTCGCGTCGCTTCCTTATTCAGGCGGGAAAAAGCAGAAATAACGGCGCGGGTGTTATTTCCAATGATATCAATATCATCGGCGTATGCCAGTAGCTGTACACTCTTATAAAAGATTGTACCTTCTCTGTTTAGCTCTGCATCTCGTACAATTTTTTCCAGCATCAGGTTAAAGAAGTCACACGATAGCGAGTCACCTTGTCTGAAACCTCGTTTGGTATCGAACGGCTCGGAGAGGTCCTTCCCTATCCTGACGGAGCTTTTGGTGTTGCTCAACGTCAGCTTACACAGCCGTATTAGTTTTGCGGGGATACCAAATTCAGACATCGTGTTAGTGTTACTAACTCTATGTGAAAAACCAGTAATTTCGTCCGGCACGTCTTCTTTATCAAACAAACATACTGATTGGTATAAATTTAAGACTATACTGAATAAAGTTGAATTTAAGCTGAAGGGAATATCGACAGATATTGACTTAGATTGTGAAGTTGAATCATTCACAAAAGTAATTCAAAATGCTGCATGGAAGAGTACACCGAATATTCGCGATAATCTAAGTGGAAATATATTTCCAAAATACATCGTTGAAGATATCCATAAAAACGCAAACTTCGACGAAGATGGCAGTAAACTAGGTCGGCTGGTCTCAAAACTGAGCTTAATAGATGTACAGCGGAACAAAGAACAAAAATTAGACTAAAATATATTTTTAACTAAATATCGCTGTTGCCGGCTTTATCGAAAGTCTTCGAGAATGTTCTCATAAAGAGGGTCAAATCAATAATACAACGAAAACACCTTATACCAGTACATCAGTTCGGCTTTCGTAATCACCATTTAACAATTGACCAGGTGCACCGAATCGTTAATTTCGTTGAAAATGCTATGGATAAGCAGAACGTTAGTTCGGCGGCCTTCTTAGACGTGCCTCAGGCTTTTGTTAGAGTTTGGCATTCAGGTTTACTGCTGAAATTGAAATGCAAGTAACCGAAAATTTTATACTATCATATTATTGTATATTGTAAGGCTCAGGGGCAATTAAAATTGTTTCAAGTGTTGGTAAAACTTTATTCCGATTAAAGAATACGGTAAGAGATTGTTTAATATACGGTATTCAAAATTGAATTTCTTACATCAATATGATTACTTTTTATATTTCATACTTGAAAGTAATAATATTTTAAACTATAACAAAATTTCAAAGCATACTCTATAACTTCTGTACCTGAAGTTGTAGTTTAATGTTCTTTATCAAGCAGGGAACTAAAACATATTTCTTCGAGAGTATATCTTATTGCAGTCCCTTTAGATTTGACAAATGTTAAAATCTCCAGCGATTATTAGCGTTAGTTAGTTAGTTATTAGAGAAGACTTACATAATGAAGTTCTGCAATCAAATCTCTGACAGGAAAATCTGAAGTTCGGTAAAGTACAAAAATATTAATGTTGAAGCATTTAACATACGAGACAGACGGGCATCCGTATTTCAATCCTTCTCGTCATACTGGTCATTCTCGATTAACTCTTTTAACTTTAGGTGTTAAAAACAACGGTTATGTGAACAAAACTCTTGTACTCTTAGTACAACATATTGCGAGAGCATAAAAAGTGTACAATATAAACAATCATATGTTACATATATAATTCAAATTGTATTGTTTTAAATTATATATTGAAATATGTGAATGAAGCGAAACTTTCAAGCAAATACAACACGATATGATTAGTTTATAGTTCTGAAATATTGAAGTCTATTTATTTAATAAAGTAAATAATATAATTAAAATTCCTATTAATGATATATGGCTTAATCTCTTCTTGCTCATACTCGTATGTATGGATGGCTTTATTTGTAAGTATGTGTAATTCTTATAAACCACTAATATTAAAAAGATTTATTTATACATAAAAAGAACTATTGCTTTTTAGCTCCAATGGTCAATTCATATTTTCTGTTTTCCATTTTACGTTTCTTATTTTTTGAATATGCTCTGTTATAGACCTTACTTTAGTAAATTAAACTACAAATCGTCACCTGAAATGCAAAATAACGTAACATCACTTTTCGTAAGTTTACAGGAGAAGCAAAAAACCGTATAAAAAGAAAACCACTTGCGATATTGAAACAAAATTTTCAAATCTGAATTAACATAACACTATAAGTATATTTTAGGAAAAAAATAAAAAAAAAATTCTGCTAATTTTATAGTAGGTGTCTTACGTTATTTTGAATTTTCATTTCTGAATCAAAATAACGTATGATCAATCTAAATTTGTATAAAAATTTAAAATTGGAATATTAATACTTTTTTTTTAATTTTAAATAAAAACAGGTGCAAGTTTTCCATATTTCATGTTATTTTTATTATTAATATGTACATAAGTACTAAAAAAAATTAAAATATTTCAAGTCAAAATGAGAACAATGTTTAATAATTGTTTATTAAACAATTAATTATTCAAAAGGTATATTATCATAAAAGTAATGACAGTCTGCTGGAATCAAAGCCTTTAGGTCCTGCAGATGTTGCCATTTCTTCTTGGATATCGTTAACCTTTGCGGGTGCAAAAGATTAGGCTGCTGAATTTCAAAATTTCTGGTAGTCCTTTTTGGAAGAAGCTGATACTCGTCCTTAAAACAGGTTTTGTAATATATGGATCCCGTTGTATCATATGCCAAAGCACGAATCATATTTACTGTAGGATCTCCAACTTTATTACCTGAGAGAACAAATATATAATAAAATAAAATAATTTACTTATTTTAAAAATCCATAAATATTTTAAATAAGTAAATAAAAATAGAATAGAAAGCTGAGCATAAAACTTGTCAAAGTTTTGTGCATGTACGTATGTAAATAGATGTAAAATTGTTTACCTGGTCGAATAGATGAATACCGCTTTGGAAGATTTTCATAATCCAGGAAATAACTGTGTTGTAGGTGATGAACCACTAGTGGATATGGACTTTTTCGTGCGTCTTTCATTAGTTGAACTAGTTGGGAGGGCAAATTAATTTGTTTATTATTCATTTTGCGTTGTATTAATGAGTGAGTAGAGTCACATTCCATTTGTGTATGCCCTACGACTAAATACTTATGCTCAATGGTAATGTGGTTTACTACACAAAACGATATTAAGGCATTGGATAATACTGCATTCCGATTTTGATAAAAGCAACCATCAGAATATATAATAAAGTGATGGATGTTTGGGGTATTAAGTATTTCTTTCTTTATGTGCTTTATTACAATTGTTGCGAAAGTCGAAGCAACAAGACTGCCTTCAGTTTCATCCCAGACATAGTTGTCAGATTTATGAGTAATAACGTTATATATAGTAAAATTATGAACTTGAAGTTTCATTTTGTAATAAGATGCATTTGCCTTTGACTGCGGAATAAGCTTTACCGCTTGCATGTCCATACATAATAAAGAGCATAAGCCCGCTTTAGCACTTTCAATGTCATTATTTTTTTCTTCTCTCATTTCCCTTATATCTTTTCTGTGGACATCATATTGTTCCACTGAGATATTTTTTGATTCGAAAGATATGCAAGTGTTACACATATCATTTCTTGGTTTAAAAATCGATAAATTATTTGTATTTAAAAATTTCATAAAATTTGGGAAGGATATAGGAGCGATATCATTTGCATTATGCGATTTACAGTCTCGAGAATAAACTTCATACACATTTGCATACGATTTAAATTCTGATTGAAAATACAATTTATTTGTATACTGACGTCGGTAATGGGATTCTAGTTTCGGAATGTCTTCCAACCATTTAATTAAATAATTTAATCTATCTTGATAGGTTTTTTCCCGTATTGTGTTTCTTCGATTTTCCACTTGCAAATTTTTTTTATTTTCAGGACCCAATTGAGTGCTATAAAGTTCACTGGAACTCAACCAACTTCTTACCATAGTTTCCGAAATACCAAGGGTTGACAAAAACATTTTACTGCACACTTGATGACGTACTCTTTTATGATGCAAAAAATAGGATTTTGAATATGAACGTCGGGAATTTTCCACATAAATCCGCTTTTTAGCATGAACTTCAATACTGCTAGTTACATAAACTTTCTTTTGGTCCCATGACATTTGCCAAAAATTTTCAAATATCTCCTTCCGCACATTTTCTGAATAAAGAGAACAATGCCGAGTTGAACTTTGTACACAATAATTAGATGTGCATGCTGCTTTTATTTCTCGTGGTTTCCTTTCGCAAATATTTCCTTTTGATAAGCCGTCATATTGTCTACCATACATTCGATTTTTTATATTTTCTTCCCTTTTGTTAATTTTTTTACAACCTTGCACATTTTCTTTATTATTTTCAGCATCTTTAATTATGGAACACATCTTATTATTTCACAACACTTTTCTTGTTTTACCTGTTTTATAACTTTCAGTATAAAAACGATTTAAATTATATCACCAAAGCACATTAAACATAACTAATAGAAACAAACATAACAATAAATCAAGGCTAACTCCGTTATAAAAAAAAAAAAATACTCTGTTATTTTTACATTAGTGATGATACGTTATTTTGTTTAAGGAAAGCATGCACTTGTTGATACGTTTTTTTGAATTTTTAATATAACTTGGGTATTTTGGGTCGCAGAAGCCTAAAATTTTTGACACTTATGTAATATGATGTGTTGAATCGTAATCAATAAAAAACCCAATTTCGAATTTTTTGATGATACGTTATTTTGCATTTCAGGTGACGAAATATACCTCATTAACTTACATTTTTTGTTCATTGCGTTTGCCAGTTTGATATGGAACGAAAAATTTATAAATCGCACATTTTCAAACTCGTAAACGTAATACAGAGTACTTTCATTGCGAAGGGGAAAAATAAATGCATTGAACGAAATTTAGGATTCGGTTGTCGCATTTACAAAGTATCTTTTTTGCGCTTGCGAGTATTTTCATTTGCGCAACGCCTTACAGAGTAACCCCTAGTTCAATATGTACCACAGGTAAGGTAATGTCTTTTCTTCCATTCCCAATAATCGGTTAAAAATTTCTCTCTGATTTCGTACGCTGGAGGTTTGATTTTATAAGGCAATTTGTGGGTAATGTGATCATGTTAACACCTATTTCATAATTCACATTCGTTAATAATTTTACTAATTTATTTTAAATAATTCGAAAACTAGTATTTATTTTTAAAATGATTAAAAATCTTTTCTATGATTTACATTTATTTACATTCTTAAAATGTAAGGCTACAGAGTTCTCACTGGGTATTCATTATTTCGTGCTCACCTATACAGTCACAATTCCTCTCGTGCCGACCACTGGTTTAATACGTGATCCGCTACATGGTTTTCATTTCCTGGAATATATTTGACACCAAAAGCGATCTCATTAAGTTTCCACTTCCACCTTTGCAGTTTAGCGTTTGGTTTGTTCAAATTGTAGAGACGTTGTAGATAAAATTCCTACCACATAAATATGGGCGAAAATATATTGCTGCCCAAACAATAGCCAGCAACTCTTTTTCCTTTGTGGAATAATGTAACTCGTGTTTATTAAGAGTATGGCTTGCAAAGCATACAGGAAGACCTTTTTGACTCAAAACAGCTCCAAAAGACACATTTGATGCGCCGGTGGTTAGAGTAAACTTTCTTTCATAGTCCGGGTATGCCAAAATCGGTCCTTTTGTTATAAGAAGATTCAATGTATCTACAGCATTTATGTATGCTTTATTAATTACAATTTTATTGTATTTTTTAAGCCCATTTTATAAAAGTCCCTAATAAATTTTCGATATAAGTCAACTAATCCTAAAAATTGTTTAATCTCCTTTTCAGTTTTTGGCAATGGGTATTTCAATATCGAATCTATTTTAATAGGGTTGGGCTTGATACCCTCTGGAGTTACAATATGCCCCAGAAATTATGTTTCTTTCTTTTAAAATTCCGATTTTTCAACGTGTACTTTTAAATTTGCTTCATTAAGCCTGTGAAATACTGTTTAAAGAACATCCATGTGTTTTTGAAGTGAAGTGTTGAATACAATAATATCATCCAAATACAGCATACAAATATTTCCGATCAAACCATCTAAGACTGTATTCACTGCCTTTGGAATGTCGATGGCGCATTCTTCAGACCAAACGGCATCCGTAAAAACTCGAACTGTTGATTCGGTGTAGAAAATGCTATTTTCATTCTATCCTTTGCATCCATTTGGATGGTATAGGATCTGACGTAAATGGGGTCTTCGTGTATTGTCTTGATTTTATGTTGAATTCTATTAGTGAACGTTAATGTATCACCTTCTTTACAGAATATAAGTTTGTATTTACATAACATTTTTTTTTATACTGAGATGTTCGAGTCTAAATTGTGATACTTTCGAATCAATGGTCATATTTAAATTTTCGTGAACACCGTATGATTTTGAATTAGTAATATTTACAAATTTATAATTAACATAGTTTAAAGTTGTGTTTTTATTAGCAATATCAATTTTAGCATTAAGTTGCTGAAAGATATCATAGCCTAATAAACCATAAAATTTTGTAGAAAAAATCAAAAACGTAGAATATCAACTCAGCCTATACACCTTTTAAATTTTATTTAATGTTACTTTTCCTGTAACTGTTGTTAAGGTGATTCATTTTGTATCAACAATTTGCGTCTTACGAACATGAGATCTAATTAAACTCACTGATGATCCTGTATACACAAGAAATTTAAATGGGCGATTTTCAATCAATTCTACTTTTGGTGAGTATCCGAGGTTTCTAGCCGAAAATTTTCGTTATCCTTCTGCATTGGTTCAGAAATTTTGTAACGTCGAATCCTAGATTGATTTCAACTATTCCCTCCAGTATAATTTGGCCGTGACTGCTTTGTTGAACTATTACTCGGATTTTTAAAAGTATTATCAATGATTTTGTGTGTTATTATTAAAAGGAGTATTGAAAATAGGAATTTGTTTTTGAAAACAGTAAAACTATTATGACTGTCAACAGTGACTGACTGTTTGTTTGATGACAGGAGATATTTCGTCTTGTCCTCGTTCACCACCCGACCGATTCGCGTCGCTTCCTTATTCTGGCGGGAAAAGCAGAAATAACGGCGCGGGTGTTATTTCCAATGATATCAATATCATCGGCGTATGCCAGTAGCTGTACACTCTTATAAAAGATTGTACCTTCTCTGTTTAGCTCTGCATCTTCTACAATTTTTTCCAGCATCAAGTTAAAGAAGTCACACGATAGCGAGTCACCTTGTCTGAAACCTCGTTTGGTATCGAACGGCTCGGAGAGGTCCTTCCCTATCCTGACGGAGCTTTTGGTGTTGCTCAACGTCAGCTTACACAGCCGTATTAGTTTTGCGGGGATATCAAATTCAGACATCGTGTTAGTGTTACTAACTCTATGTGAGAAACCAGTAATTTCGTCCGGCACGTCTTCTTTATCAAACAAACATACTGATTGGTATAAATTTAAGACTATACTGAATAAAGTTGAATTTAAGCTGAAGGGAATATCGACAGATATTGACTTAGATTGTGAAGTTGAATCATTCACAAAAGTAATTCAAAATGCTGCATGGAAGAGTACACCGAATATTCGTGATAATCTAAGTGGAAATATATTTCCAAAATACATCGTTGAAGATATCCATAAAAACGCAAACTTCGACGAAGATGGCAGCAAACTAGGTCGGCTGGTCTCAAAACTGAGCTTAATAGATGTACAGCGGAACAAAGAACAAAAATTAGACTAAAATATATTTTTAACTAAATATCGCTGTTGCCGGCTTTATCGAAAGTCTTCGAGAATGTTCTCATAAAGAGGGTCAAATCAATAATAGAACGAAAACACCTTATACCAGTACATCAGTTCGGCTTTCGTAATCACCATTCAACAATTGACCAGGTGCACCGAATCGTTAATTTCGTTGAAAATGCAATGGATAAAAAGAACGTTAGTTCGGCGGCCTTCTTAGACGTGCCTCAGGCTTTTGATAGAGTTTGGCATTCAGGTTTACTGCTGAAATTGAAATGCAAGTAACCGAAAATTTTGTACTATCATATTATTGTATATTGTAAGGCTCAGGGGCAATTAAAATTGTTTCAAGTGTTGGTAAAACTTTATTCCGATTGAAGAATACGGTAAGAGATTGTTTAATATACGGTATTCAAAATTGAATTTCTTACATCAATATGATTACTTTTTATATTTTATAATATTTTAAACTATAACAAAATTTTAATGGCATACTTCTATAATTTCTGTACCTGAAGTTGTAGTTTAATGTTCTTTATCAAGCAGGGAACTAAAACATATTTCTTCGAGAGTATATCTTATTGCAGTCCCTTTAGATTTGACAAATGTTAAAATCCCCAGCGATTATTAGCGTTAGTTAGTTAGTTATTAGAGAAGACTTACATAATGGGTATCCGTATTTCAATCCTTCCCGTCATACTGGCCATTCTCGATTAACTTTTTTAATTTTAGGTGTTAAAAACAACGATTATGTGAACAAAACTATTGTACTCTTAGTACAACATATTGCGAGAGCATAAAAAGTGTACAATATAAACAATCATATGTTACATATATAATTCAAATT
This sequence comes from Zeugodacus cucurbitae, assembly GCF_028554725.1. Lineage (NCBI taxonomy): Eukaryota > Metazoa > Arthropoda > Insecta > Diptera > Tephritidae > Zeugodacus > Zeugodacus cucurbitae. Next base: position 34,902,464 of record NC_071668.1, read on the forward strand.
TTATTGTTTTAAATTATACATTGAAATATGTGAATGAAGCGAATCGCTTCTTATAAACCACTAATATTAAAAAGATTTATTTATACATAAAAAGAACTATTGCTTTTTAGCTCCAATGGTCAATTCATATTTTCTGTTTTCCATTTTACGTTTCTTATTTTTGGAATATGCTCTGTTATAGACGTTACTTTAGTAAATTAAACTACAAATATAAAAAAAAAATAAATGCATTGAACGAAATTTAGGATTCGGTTGTCGCATTTACAAAGTATCTTTTTTGCGTTTGCGAGTATTTTCATTTGCGCAACGCCTTACAGAGTAACCCCTAGTTCAATATGTACCACAGGTAAGGTAATGTCTTTTCTTCCATTCCCAATAATCGATTAAAAATTTATCTCTGATTTCGTACGCTGGAGGTTTGATTTTATAAGGCAATTTGTGGGTAATGTGATCATGTTAACACCTATTTCATAATTCACATTCGTTAATAATTTTACTAATTTATTTTAAATAATTCGAGAACTAGTATTTATTTTTAAAACGATTAAAAATCTTTTCTATGCCTTGATGAAGGCCGTCTAAATGAATTTCAAGAAATTTAGTTTTAAATTCCGTATAATCTCTAACATTTTTGAGCTCGCATTTTGTGTCTTGTATTGTTGATTAATACCAATTAAAAATTCTCTATTATATCATTTATTTGATCGCTAGTTAAGTCGATATATTTATTGTAATAGTATTTTTACAAATATTTTCAGTTTGAAAACTATTTTCATTGATTTTTATCGATCTTAGTTGCCATTTAAATATATTTAAAGGCCTTTCCGAAATAGGAATATAAAATTCGGAATCTTCTGTTGCGGAATGAATAGTAGCAATATTTGATGAAGGATCACCAAAATAACAATTTTTAAGTTTAATACAGTGGTCGGCACTCCATACCACAATTGTGCCGACTCAAGTCACACGTACGCTTACGCTCTATCATTCAGTCGTTGTCGAACCAGCAACGAGTAAACATCGCGCATGGCTATGGCACTTTGCATAAGTGCCCTGCGCGAAATGCCTACTTTCATGTATGTCGTTTTATGTTATGTATTATATTTATGGTTTTAAGCTATTAATGCTTTTGTGTTCTAATATATTTGTTTAAATAATAAAATTACTAAAATGAATAAATGAGCACAAAAATTCATGTTTTATGAAAAAATTAAAAACATTCTTAAAAAGTAAGGCTACAGAGTTCTCACCGGGTATTCATTATTTCGTGCTCACCTATACAGTCACAATTCCTCTCGTGCCGACCACTGGTTTAATACGTGATCCGCTACATGGTTTTCATTTCCTGGAATATATTTGACACCAAAAGCGATCTCATTAAGTTTCCACTTCCACCTTTGCAGTTTAGCGTTTGGTTTGTTCAAATTGTAGAGACGTTGTAGAGGTCTATAGTCAGTATTTATGATAAAATTCCTACCACATAAATATGGGCGAAAATATATTGCTGCCCAAACAATAGCCAGCAACTCTTTTTCCTTTGTGGAATAATGTAACTCGTGTTTATTAAGAGTATGGCTTGCAAAGCATACAGGAAGACCTTTTTGACTCAAAACAGCTCCAAAAGCCACATTTGATGCGCCGGTGGTTAGAGTAAACTTTCTTTCATAGTCCGGGTATGCCAAAATCGGTCCTTTTGTTATAAGAAGATTCAATGTATCTACAGCATTTATGTATGCTTTATTAATTACAATTTTATTGTATTTTTTAAGCCCATTTTATAAAAGTCCCTAATAAATTTTCGATATAAGTCAACTAATCCTAAAAATTGTTTAATCTCCTTTTCAGTTTTTGGCAATGGGTATTTCAATATCGAATCTATTTTAATAGGGTTGGGCTTGATACCCTCTGGAGTTACAATATGCCCCAGAAATTATGTTTCTTTCTTTTAAAATTCCGATTTTTCAACATGTACTTTTAAATTTGCTTCATTAAGCCTGTGAAATACTGTTTAAAGAACATCCATGTGTTTTTGAAGTGAAGTGTTGAATACAATAATATCATCCAAATACACCATACAAATATTTCCGATCAAACCATCTAAGACTGTATTCACTGCCTTTGGAATGTCGATGGCGCATTCTTCAGACCAAACGGCATCCGTAAAAACTCGAACTGTCGATTCGGTGTAGAAAATGCTATTTTCATTCTATCCTTTGCATCCATTTGGATGGTATAGGATCTGACGTAAATGGGGTCTTCGTGTATTGTCTTGATTTTATGTTGAATATATGTTTGTATTTACATAACATTTTTTTTATACTGAGATGTTCGAGTCTAAATTGTGATTCTTTCGAGACAATGGTCATGTTTAAATTTTCGTAAACACCGTATGATTTTGAATTAGTAATATTTACAAATTTATAAATAACATAGTTTAAAGTTGTGTTTTTATTAGCAATATCAATTTTAGCATTAAGTTGCTGAAAGATATCATAGCCTAATAAACCATACAATTTTGTAGAAAAATCAAAAACGTAGAATATCAACTCAGCCTATACACCTATTGAATTTTATTTAATGTTACTTTTCCTGTAACTGTTGTTAAGATGATTCACTTTGTATCAACAATTTGCGTCTTACGAACATGAGATCTAATTAAACTCACTGATGATCCTGTAATTTAAATGGGCGATTTTCAATCAATTCTACTTTTGGTGAGTATCCGAGGTTTCTAGCCGAAAATTTTCGTTATCCTTCTCCACAAATCCAACACCAAATTTTGACAACTAACAGTCTAAAACATATGTCAAATATAGAGAAGGTGCTTAGTATGCCGATTGTCACACTGGTCCGCTTTTCGAAGGGGTACTCGTTACTATAAGCGTGTTTCACCACAGTTTAACATCAGAGGGCTCAAAAATAACAGATTTGAGCGTTTTCAGTGTAAAATGAGAAAAATTGTGTTAATTTCAATGTTAGTAAATGTACGCTTACAGATTTGCATTTATACAATGCGCAAACGACATGTAGATACGTATATGGATATGTATGTAATTTATAGATATTTTGTTTATATTGGATATTAAAGGACATGAGCACATACATATGTAATAAATGCCTACCTCATTATTTATTCCATAAAAACCTTTGAAATATAAAATAAACTAAAAATATTATATATGTAAAATAATATATGTATATAATATATATGTATATACAGTGGAACTTTCATAACTCAAACTTTGGTATTGAGAATAGCGTTTAGAAATCAAATTTCATCAATTCAATCAATTAAATTTCCTTTCATAACTCGAACTTCTTTAACTCGAAATTTTCTATAATTCGAACTCTTGAATTGGCAATTGAAGTCAAATTTCATACAAATCCTCTGCCATAAATCGAACTATGCGACCAAGAAATAATACAAAGTTAAAATTTTTACTATCAAGGAACAATTTTAAAGGAGTCCCTATATTCGTATGGGATTTCAATGCTGACATTATTATCGGTGTTAATGCTGGTTCCTAGGTATACGAAATTATCTACAACTACAAAGTTATGACTGTCAACAGTGACGTGGGAGCCAAGACGAGAATGCGCTGACTGCTTGTGTGACGACAGGAGATATTTCGTCTTGTCCTCGTTCATCACCAGACCCATTCGCTTCGCTTCCTTATCCAGGCGGGAAAAAGCAGAACTACGGCGCGGGTGTTGTTTCCAATGATATCGATATCATCGGCGTACGCCAGTAGCTGTACACTTTTATAAAAAATTGTACCTTCTCTGAGAGAGGTCCTTCCCGATCCTGACGAAGCTTTTGGTGTTGCTCAACGTCAGCTTACTTACAGCGTCAGTCCTTTTCGTGCTGTCGAAAGCAGCTTTAAAGTCGACAAATAGATGGTGTGTGTCGATCCTCTTTTCACGGGTCTTCTCCAAGATTTGGCGCATGGTGAATATCTGGTCAGTTGTTGATTTTCCAGATCAGTTTGTTGACGGTGGACTTTAGTCTTTCACACAGTACGCTCGATAGAACCTTATAAGCGATGTTAAGGAGGCTTATCCCACGATAGCTGGCGCAGATTGTGTGGTCTCCCTTTTTGTGGATTGGGCAGACTACACTGAGATTCCAATCGTTTAATTACTTTGGTCATGAATAATTTCTATAATATCTCAAAATCATAAACGTCCGCGCATTTGTAATTATGTGTGCATGTAGAAAAATATCAAAGAATCATTATAATTGTGTACATATGTCAATTTGTCAACATTCAATATATGTATGTAAAAATGTGCTGTTGTCACGATCAACCAATGGCCGAAGCCTATGATTTTTTGTTTTCATTTCAAAACGTTGTAATGATTGTGGAGCGTACGCAGGCAAAAAGGCCCAGATGCCCAACATATAATGTTTTTAAGTTTTATGCCATGTTTCATACAAAAATCTATAGTAATTATTTAAAATATGATTTAATATGTTGGTAGATATTAAAATGTATTTTAATTTATAGATAACCAGTTAATACTGCAATATTTGTCAATACACATTAAGCGCAAATATTATTAAGGCGGGATCACTTGAAACGGCCCTGTAAAGCTCGATGTGTCGAAAAATTGATGGCCGCCTGCGCGACGCTACATTGCGTTGTTGGTAGAAAATCGGCTTGCCGTGAAAATGTATGCGCATGCAAACATAGCGACATAAATTTTAAATCGACTCAAGGGCTATGTTGCCACTTTTCTCCCTAGGTTTTTGCGTCGTTGCAACTTTTCCTTCTGGAGGGAACATTAGAAAAATCTTCAATTTATGATTTTTGTCATCGTCGCGAAAAGGCGTTTGTTGGCATGGCATACGCGGGGAGATGTGTGTGGCGCTGCTTTTATGAATGCAGCAACTTTGCCAAGAGAATGTGCGCCTACGTTCATGAATGAAAATGTTTTTGTTGTGTTAACTACAATATTTGGATAAATTGATTGGCTGCCATATTGACTTGTAATGCTGCTCATGCGTCTTGAGACGTTTTTTGTTCTTGAAGAACAATGCTTTTGATTTTTTGTGGTGGTTGACAAACTTATGTGCACGCATATGCAAATGTAATTTGTTGTGTTTGTTCAGTGACATGCAAACATATGTATGTATATGTTTTTTTTTATGGATACGCCAAAGGTGGGTCGATATTGATGGCCCGTACCATCATTTATGTTCTATTCACTGAACAAAGCTACAAAGCTTATACATTTGTCGATAATCAAATTGCAAGAAAGTGAACTTTGATCTTAAATCTGATAAAAATACAAAATAAATGATTATGAAGAAGTGCTATTTATGTTTTTATAAAATAAATGATTATGAATAAATATTCTTTATGTTTTTATTTGTCGATAAACAACTTGCAAGAAAATGAACTTTGATCATAAATCTGATAAAATACAAAATACTTGATTATGAATAAATATTCTTTATGTTTTTATTTGTCGATATTCAACTTGCAAGAAAGCGAACTTTGATCTTAACTCTGATAAAATACAAAATAAAGGATTATAAATAACTATTCTTTATGTTTTTATTTGTCGATATTCAACTTGCAAGAAAGTGAACTTTGATCATAAATCTGATAAAAATACAAAATAAATGATTATGAATAAATGCTATTTATGTTTTTATTTGTCGATAATCAACTTCCAAGAAAGTGAACTTTGATCTTAAATCTGATAAAATACAAAATAAATGATTACGAATAAATATTCTTTATGTTTTTATTTGTCGATAATCAAGTTGCAAGAAAGTGAACTTTGATCTTAAATCTGATAAAATACAAAATAAATGATTATGAATAAATATTCTTTACGTTTTTATTTGTCGATATTAAACTTGCAAGAAAGTGAACTTTGATCTTAACTCTGATAAAATACAAAATAAAGGATTATAAATAAATATTCTTTATGTTTTTATTTGTCGATATTCAACTTGCAAGAAAGTGAACTTTGATCATAAATCTGATAAAAATACAAAATAAATGATTATGAATAAATGCTATTTATGTTTTTATTTGTCGATAAACAACTTGCAAGAAAGTGAACTTTTATCTTAAATCTGTAAAATACAAAATACATGATTATGTATAAATATGCTTTATGTTTTTATTTGTCGATAAAGAACTTGTAAGAAAGTGAACTTTGATCTTAAATCTGATAAAATACAAAATAAATGATTATGAATAAATATTCTTTATGTTTCTATTTGTCGATACACAACTTGCAAGAAAGTGAACTTTGATCTTAAATCTGATAAAAATACAAAATAAATGATTATGAATAAATACTCATTATGTTTTTATTTGTCGATAATCAAATTGCAAGAAAGTGAACTTTGATCTTAAATCTGATAAAAATACAAAATAAATGATTATGAATAAGTGCTATTTATGTTTTTATTTGTCGATAAAGAACTTGCAAGAAAGTGAACTTTGATCTTAAATCTGATAAAATACAAAATAAATGATTATGAATAAATATTTCTTATGTTTTTATTTGTCGATATTCAACTTGCAAGAAAGTGAACTTTGATCATAAATCTGATAAAATACAAAATACATGATTATGTATAAATATGCTTTATATTTTTATTTGTCGATAAAGAACTTGCAAGAAAGTGAACTTTGATCTTAAATCCTATAAAATATAAAATAAATGATTATGAATAAATATTCTTTATGTTTCTATTTGTCGATACACAACTTGCAAGAAAGTGAACTTTGATCTTAAATCTGATAAAAATACAAAATAAGTGATTATGAATAAATACTCGTTATGTTTTTATTTGTCGATAATCAAATTGCAAGAAAGTGAACTTTGATCTTAACTCTGATAAAATACAAAATAAAGGATTATAAATAAATATTCTTTATGTTTTTATTTGTCGATATTCAACTTGCAAGAAAGTGAACTTTGATCATTAATTTGATAAAAATACAAAATAAATGATTATGAATAAATGCTATTTATGTTTTTATTTGTCGATAAACAACTTGCAAGAAAGTGAACTTTTATCTTAAATCTGTAAAATACAAAATAAAGGATTATAAACAAATATTCTTTATGTTTTTATTTGTCGATATTCAACTTGCAAGAAAGTGAACTTTGATCATAAATCTGATAAAAATGCAAAATAAATGATTATGAATAAATGCTATTTATGTTTTTATTTGTCGATAATCAACTTCCAAGAAAGTGAACTTTGATCTTAAATCTGATAAAATACAAAATAAATGATTATGAATAAATATTCTTTATGTTTTTATTTGTCGATATTCAACTTGCAAGAAAGTGAACTTTGATCTTAACTCTGATAAAATACAAAATACATGATGATGAATAAATATTCTTTATATTTTTATTTGTCGATAAAGAACTTGCAAGAAAGTGAACTTTGATCTTAAATCTGATAAAATACAAAATAAATGATTATGAATAAATATTTCTTATTTTTTTATTTGTCGATATTAAACTTGCAAGAAAGTGAACTTTGATCATAAATCTGATATTATACAAAATAAATGATTATGAATAAATATTCTTTATGTTTCTATTTGTCGATAAACAACTTGCAAGAAAGTGAACTTTGATTTTAAATCGGATAAAATATAAAATAAATGATTATGAGTGAATATTCTTTATGTTTTTATTTGTCGATAAACAACTTGCAAGAAAATGAACTTTGATCATAAATCTGATAAAATACAAAATACATGATTATGTATAAATATGCTTTATGTTTTTATTTGTCGATAAAGAACTTGCAAGAAAGTGCACTTTGATCTTAAATCTGATAAAATACAAAATAAATGATTATAAATAAATATTCTTTATGTTTCTATTTGTCGATACACAACTTGCAATAAAGTGAACTTTGATCTTAAATCTGATAAAAATACAAAATAAATGATTATGAATAAATACTCATTATGTTTTTATTTGTCGATAATCGAATTGCAAGAAAGTGAACTTTGATCTCAAATCTGATAAAAATACAAAATAAATGATTATGAATAAGTGCTATTTATGTTTTTATTTGTCGATAAACAACTTGCAAGTAAGTGAACTTTGATCTTAAAATATTTGTCGATAAAGAACTTGCAAGAAAGTGCACTTTTATCTTAAATCTGATAAAATACAAAATAAATGATTATGAATAAATATTCTTTATGTTTCTATTTGTCGATACACAACTTGCAAGAAAGTGAACTTTGATCTTAAATCTGATAAAAATACAAAATAAATGATTATGAATAAATACTCATTATGTTTTTATTTGTCGATAATCAAATTGCAAGAAAGTGAACTTTGATCTTAAATCTGATAAAAATACAAAATAAATGATTATGAATAAGTGCTATTTATGTTTTTATTTGTCGATAAACAACTTGCAAGTAAGTGACTTTGATCTTAAAATATTTGTCGATAAAAAACTCGCAAGAAAGTGAACTTTTATCTTAAATCTGATAATATACAAAATAAATGATTATGAGTAAATATTCTATATGTTTTTGTTTGTCGATAATCAACTTGCAAGAAAGTGAACTTTGATCATAAATCTGATAAAATACAAAATAAATTATTATGAATAAATATTCTTTATGTTTTTATTTGTCGATAATCAACTTGCAAGAAAGTGGACTTTGATCTTAAATCTGATAAAATACAAAATAAATGATTATGAATAAATATTCTTTATGTTTTTATTTGTCGATATTCAACTTGCAAGAAAGTGAACTTTGATCTTAACTCTGATAAAATACAAAATAAAGGATTATAAATAACTATTCTTTATGTTTTTATTTGTCGATATTCAACTTGCAAGAAAGTGAACTTTGATCATAAATCTGATAAAAATACAAAATAAATGATTATGAATAAATGCTATTTATGTTTTTATTTGTCGATAATCAACTTCCAAAAAAGTGAACTTTGATCTTAAATCTGATAAAATACAAAATAAATGATTAGGAATAAATATTCCTTATGTTTTTATTTGTCGATAATCAAGTTGCAAGAAAGTGAACTTTGATCTTAAATCTGATAAAATACAAAATAAATGATTATGAATAAATATTCTTTATGTTTTTATTTGTCGATATTAAACTTGCAAGAAAGTGAGCTTTGATCTTAACTCTGATAAAATACAAAATAAAGGATTATAAATAAATATTCTTTATGTTTTTATTTGTCGATATTCAACTTGCAAGAAAGTGAACTTTGATCATAATTCTGATAAAAATACAAAATAAATGATTATGAATAAATGCTATTTATGTTTTTATTTGTCGATAAACAACTTGCAAGAAAGTGAACTTTTATTTTAAATCTGTAAAATACAAAATACATGATTATGTATAAATATGCTTTATGTTTTTATTTGTCGATAAAGAACTTGTAAGAAAGTGAACTTTGATCTTAAATCTGATAAAATACAAAATAAATGATTATGAGTAAATACTCTGAAATTTCTCAATGTTTTTTGAGATACGAAAAGGTTTGGGGGTGCGCGAATTAAATAAAACTCCAATTACCTGTGTCGCGAAAATTAAATTAAATTATTCCGAGAAATCAAAATAGCGTGCGTTCGGTTCAACGTGTATATTACGAGAGAGCTCTTTATTCTCTTTTTTGTGATCACTTAGTCTAAAACTTAAAGTAACGGTATTATAAATATGTATTTTAAAGGGGTAAGTATAATTTTGGCGCAATTTCATTAAATGAAGTAATAGATTAAGGTAAGTAATAGAATAATGTAATATAAATGTATTATTAGGGTAAGTAATAGAGTAAGGTAATATAAATGTATTATTAGGGTAAGTATGATTTTTATAATTCAATAATTTGATTCAATTTCTTATATGCCAATACAATTCATTTTCTTATTTTAAGTTTTAGGTTTTTACAATTATGTGTATATATGTCGCTTGACGCAACACCGGCCACCTTGATAGGATCAGGTTCCTTCAACATCCATTGGAAGCAGTTTGTGGATGGGGCGCTTAATTGTGCCCGTCTTCGTTGCCACGTCTGCGACTCGCACCTTGCCGTCTTGCCCTTCGACGGTTGCGACGACGCGTCCGAGGACCCACTGCTGTGGTGGCACGTTGTCCTCGTGGACGAGTACGAGGTCGTTGAGCTGCATGTTGCGTGTAGGGTGCAGCCACTTGTTCCGCTCCTGAAGGCCCGTCAGATATACTTTGGACCACTGTCGCCAAACCTGTTGCTTGAGACAGCAAACAAGTTGCCATCTCTCGCAACAACGAACTGGGTCCACTGGCACCTTCTATGGGGGTAGTGCTCGCAGGGAGCACCCAATCAGTAGATGCGCTGGGGTGTACGCTTCGCCGTCGTTGGGGTCCTGGCTCAACGGTGTTAGGGGCCGAGAGTTGAGTATGGCCTCCACTTCGGCCAACAGTGTTGCTAGCTCCTCTGCGGTGAGTAGCGCGTTGCCTGTTACGCGAACGATGTGGTGCTTGGCGGACTTCACCGCGGCTTCCCATAATCCTCCGAAGTGCGGCGCCCTCGGTGGTATAAAGATGAACTTGAACCCTTCGTCTGCGGCGAATCTCTTCAATTCTGGAGCCTGGGCCAGAAATGCTTCTGTCAGCTCGCGCAGCTTGCGGTCGGCGCCGACGAAATTGGTGGCGTTGTCGCTGAATATCTTCGTCGGCATTCCTCGGCGTCCAATGAACCTTTTTAGGGCGAAAATGAAAGAATTAGAAGAAAGGTCCGAAACTACTTCTAAATGTACTGCTTTTGAAGTGAAGCAAACGAAAACTGCAATATATGTTTTGACGGGGGTCGACCGCGTATTTTTAAAGTTGTATATATCGGACCACAAAAATCTACGCCACATATGAGAAAGGGTCGTAGTGCTCGAAGTCTTTCGGCTGGCAAATTTCCCATAATTTGGTTTTGCAACTTCGGCTTGTAATGAAAACAATGTATACAGTTTCTTACGGTTCTACTGCAAGCTTCTCGGGCATTAATTAGCCATATGCGTTCTCGAAGAAGCGCAACCAACGCTTTAGCCCCAGCGTGGTGATTTCGAATGTGCAGGTACCGTAAATATGTTATAACGAAGTGCGAATTTTTATTTAGTAATAGCGGAAATTTGGCTTCGTATGGGAGAGGTGCATTTAATAGGCGACCTCCTACTCGGATTAATTTAAACGAAAGCGATAAATCCGAGTATTCATGCAAAAATGGATTGAGTTTTTACAAGTTTGCGGGTAGGGTGGTACCTTTATGCAATTTTTGAATAACATCCGAAAACTCTGAATGTTGGACCACCTGTGCAATTTTTAAAAAACTCAAGTTCAATTCATCTGAAGTCAGATCCTTGCCCATGGAGGATTTTGATGGTCGTCTGATCCATCGTAATATATATGCGACCACGCGAAGCAATTTTTTATGAGAAGAGACTTTTTCAATAAGATTCAATATTGAATTTTTCTCAGTGGTCGAAATTAGTGTGAATGTATTTTTCTTCTTCTCTAATGCTTCGTCTTCTGGTGAGAGCTGGAAGTGGGTATTGATTGGCCATAATGCAGGGTCTTCTAGGAGGAACTGTGGACCGCCAAACCATATCGAATTATTCAATTCATCCACGTTACAACCCCGAGACACTTGATCCGCAGGATTTTGTTTTGTTGGCACATGCCGCCAATGTACTTTGTCAGTCAACTCTTGGATTTCGCACACTCTATTTGCGACGAAGGTTTGTAATGAGGATGGATGCGTTTTGATCCAATGTAAAACAATTTCAGAGTCTGTCCAAAATGTAATATTTTCGAAATGTCGACTCAACATAGGCGCTACTCTTGACCATAATTTCGAAAGAAGATGTGCTGCCGAGAGCTCGAGACGCGGAAGAGACTTGGTCTTCAGCGGAGCCACTCTAGACTTTGCAGTAAGCAGCATACATTTAATACCACTAGCAGATTGGCTTCGTATATATATACAGCATCCATATGCCCTTATTGAGGCATCGGCGAAGCCATGTATTTGGCAGATGGCACTCGACTCTACGTTTACATAACGAGGAATGCTGATTGATGAGAGCTGCAGTAGGTTGGCTTTGAAGTTCTGCCAGCTAGTGTCAAGGCGCAATGGAATCGACTCATCCCAATCCAGTTTTTGAATCCAAAGCTCTTGCAATAAGATTTTTGCTTTGGTAACTAGAGGGGCTAGTAATCCAAGAGGATCAAAAAGACGAGCAGAAACTGATAATATGTTTCGTTTAGTGGCTCGAAGATCATTAAAATTGTCATCTAAGACAAATCGAAACAAATCCTCTTTCGGCAACCAATGGATTCCTAACGTTTTAGTGGAATTGTTGTCATTGAAGCTTAATGACTTTTCAGTGTAATCACTGTCGAAAAATTTAGGGTGGTTCGAAAACCATTTCGTTAGGGTGAATCCAGCCGAGTCTAATATTTTAATTACCTCACTTCTTAAAAGATCTAGAGACTCAAAATTTTCGGATCCTGTTAATAAGTCATCAACATAAAAGTCTCTTTTAATGGCCAATGAACCGAGTGGATATTTAATTGTATTGGCATCGCTGAGCATTTGCAAACACCGTGTTGCGAGAAATGGAGCAGGCGCAGTGCCGTAAGTGACGGTGTTAAGTCGAAAAATTTGTATTTGCTCTGAAGGATGCTCTCTCCACACTATGAGTTGACAATTTCTGTCTTCTTCATGCATAATAATTTGACGGTACATTTTAGTAATGTCCGCTGTTAGTGCATACTTATGTAAGCGAAAACGTAGAAGAGTTGAGTATAACTCTTCTTGGATGGTTGGACCTACCATCAAAAGTTCATTCAATGCTACTTGAGATGAAGATCGGCTCGAAGCGTCAAAGACAACACGTAATTTGGTTGTAGTGCTTTCGGGCCTTAAAACGCATTGATGCGGAATGAAGTAGTGTGGCTCACTCGGGATCTTATTGTTTGTTGGGCTCATGTGTCCCAGTGCTCTGTATTCATTCATAAAGTCCAGATACATTTTACGAAGTTCTGAATCTTTTAATGTCCTTCTCTCCAGGGCCTGAAACCGCCGAACTGGCCAACAGCTAAAAGCTCGAAAAATATTTCTGCACCCAATAGAATGTCAACTTTTTTAGATTTATGGAATTCTGGATCCGCCAATTCAATATTGTGCGGAATTTTCCAGCCATTAACATTAATGTTATGGTCTGGATGATTAGCCGAAATGCTACGCATTATCCAGAATTCCGCCGAAAATTCATAGTTATTTACCCGCGACTTAACAAACGCGCTTAATTTCGCCCCCACTTTCGTATTGGAATTGCCGATTCCAATTACGCTCAATATTTTATGTTGGCGTCGAATCCGCAACTTCTGCGCCAAGTCCTCCGTCATAAAGTTGACCTGGGATCCTGAGTCCAGCAACGCTCTGGCAGGCAGGTACTCTCCACAACTGGTCCTCACTTGGATGACTGCTGTTGCCAACATGACCCGATCCGGCATACTCGCTGTATGCATGGCATGAGTGGTTGATGGCTGCGGATGAGGTGCAGCGGGGAAGGAAACCGGATACTGATGCAACAATGTGTGATGCGATCGATTGCATACACGACATCGATCCGCTCTGCACTTGGATACAGTATGCCCCTTACGCAAGCAATTTATGCATAAGGGCACCGATTTCACAAACTCGAACCTCTGCTGCACCGGAAGCGTCTTGAAAGTGGGGCAGGCAGTTAAGTAGTGGTCCTTTGATTTGCACTGCTGACAAAGAGGCTGCCTCGTATTAGCTGCAACTAGCGCCGATTTGGTCCTATCCATATGTTGTTGTTTCCCGTGGCTCGCACTGGCTGTTGGTATGGGCTTCGTCCTTGAATGTGAGGCTCCTTCCGCTGATAATTGCTGGTATCGTCTATTTAAGGTGGCTTCGCAGTCCTTCCACAGTGGCAGCTTGTCGTAGTCCAGCTGTTCTTCCCATTTGGATCGGGTGGCAGAATCGACCTTTGTCATCACTATGTGTATAATTATCGCGTTTGTTATCTGCTTCTCATCGCCCAGCGATAGCAATGAGTCGTATACTGCAGACACTTCGTCAATCATTGATCGCAATGACGGCGCGGATGGCTTTGGGATGGTTGGCAGCTCAAAAAGTTTAGATATTGTATTGAAAAATATCAAACATTTATTATCATAAACTTTTTTGAGACTTGCCAACGCTTTCGGGTAATTTTCATCCGACATTTGGAACGCTTTCACTGTTCCCAAAGCCTCACCAGATAAACAATTAATCAAATGGTTAAATTTTTCAATATCTGGGATATTTGGATCATTATGAACCAAACTCTCAAACAAGCTCATGAAATTTTTAAATTCGGAATATTCTCCCTTGAATTTCGGCAGATTCATTTTTGGAAGACGTGAGCTGTGAGAAGCTACGAATGATGTTTCGGCAATTGACGTTCTATGTTTTGATAAAATTGATTTAACTAGGGATTTCGTTTCTACGATTATATCCTCTAACTCCCCTCGGGCCATGTCATCTTCATCAATCTCTTCAATTTTAGATTGGCATTTCATTAATTTTTCACTATGTGAATTCAAGATGTCGAGCCGACATTCTAATTTAATAGGATCAAGTGACATAGTTTTTTCGAGAAGGCCCGTTTTAATGCGCAAAATGCTACTTTTCGCAACCGTTCTTTGACGTCTTAACGACTTTAAGTCCGTCAACTCCTTAGTTGGAGACAGGTTAGCGATAGTTGGCTTTGGCTTGCTCATTTTGCTTTGTTTGAATTAAAATTCACGAAAAAGAAAATTTGGCAACAGAATAAGTTCTGAAAATATTGGGAATCAATTCACGAAAACGAAAAAAAATATCGATTCCCAAATAAAAAAGCCAAATCGAAAATAATGCAAAATGAGCAATAGCACAATAGAATTAATTTGATGTACGAAAATCGAAAAAAATTGCGAAAAACCGACCGATAAATTGTGAAAAATGATTCGGAAAAATTGCGACAAAAACTAATAATTTTAATTTTATATATTTTATTTTATTTCTTTATTTAATGAATAATTTATTGCTTTATATATTTAAGTAGAAAGGCTACCGCAATCCCAAAATCCCTTGTTGTTTCACTTCAACTTTGTACATTTAGATATAACATACGTGGGGTTCAAATATATAACTTGTATATATGTATATATAATAAATATATGTATGGTGTATGTATATATGTATAGGTGTATATGTATAGTCAATATGGTGAAAAAAGGGAGAGCCAAAAACTGAAAGTGTGCACTTTTTATTTATTGGAATTTTCTTTTGTTTGCACCACTTTCAATAATCCGCACTCGTTACCTGTTGTGAATGCGTAGGCGGTTTGCCTGCGTTCACTTCCCTTTGGCAGATGATGCAGTTGCAGCTCATTCCCACGAAGCAGCAGCGATAATGTTGGCGTAGATGCAGCGGGGATGACGTCGACGTAGACGTAGCAGCGATGTTGGTGCAGCAGTAGCGATGTTGTCGGCGTAGCAGCAGCGTTGATGACTCCGTTGACGTTGCAACGATGACGACAACGGCGTTGGTACAGCACCAGCGATGTTGTTGGCGGAACGTTTTGGGTTGATTACCCCGAATTTCACTGCCACTATTTTATGTGTGTGTGTTTTTTTTGTTTTGCACCAATAGCGCTCGCAATTTAAAATTTTTAAAACTTTACACCGCACTGTAAGTAGGAACGAGTATTTTTCTGAACGGTCTTCTATTCCGGTACTTTACACGGCACTTTTGAATTACCGGACACTTAGCTGCACTCGAAGCGGTGATTTGTGGCGACTTTCCTGTACGGCACTAGAAGCGGTAATTTGTAGCGGAACTTTCCCGTCACGATAATTTTGCCCGTAACTGTCTTAAACGCTTTGATACAATTTTTTATAACGCACTGTACCTACCGTTTACCAGTCTTCTTGCACACTTGTATATGTATATGCAATTATACCCTGGTTGGTAACGCGGCCTCCGCTTGCTTAGGCGCACAATGTAGATATGTATGTTGTTTTCTTTTTCACCACGCACCTTCTAGTTGTTTTGTTGGTGCACTTTTTTGTTCACTTTTAGCACTTGTCTTTTTTGTTATATAGGTTTAGGTAAGTATTTTGCTTTGATTATTAACACATATGTATGTATATATATTTTCTTTCCAGCAACCACACTGCACGTCACTTCTCTTTGTTTTTGTTCTTTCTATTCCTTTAGAAATTTGGTAAGTAGATTACACGTATATTTCACTTCTTTTCTTCCACACTTGTTGTCACGTATTTATGTATGTATGTCTGTATTTTGTATGTAATTATTATTTTATTAGTTTCCTATTTATCACTTCTTTTGTTTCTTTTTTATAGATTTGCCACTGTATATACCACTTCACTCACTCGATGGTTGATATGTCTATTGTTTGTTTATGTATTTAGCTTTATTTTGTTAAATGTTTTCCTTTTATTTAGGATCACTGCACTTTAGTAGCACCTTCACTTTAACTTTTTTGTAAGTGTATATATATATATATATATATATATATATATATATGTGTTTCAATATATAACACAAATGTTATATTTATTGTATGTTATTTTTTCACTATCACTTTCACTGGGCCGAAAGCCGAAAACCGAGAACCGAAAAGAATTTACAGCAGGTAATTGGTAATGAGAAATAATAATTAATACACTATTAATTGTTTGCACTTTTTAAGTGTATTTAAGTTTAAAATTTTTTTTTTTTAATTAACGCACAAGTCCCTGCTCGGGCGCCATGAAATTTCTCAATGTTTTTTGAGATACGAAAAGGTTTGGGGGTGCGCGAATTAAATAAAACTCCAATTACCTGTGTCGCGAAAATTAAATTAAATTATTCCGAGAAATCAAAATAGCGTGCGTTCGGTTCAACGTGTATATTACGAGAGAGCTCTTTATTCTCTTTTTTGTGATCACTTAGTCTAAAACTTAAAGTAACGGTATTATAAATATGTATTTTAAAGGGGTAAGTATAATTTTGGCGCAATTTCATTAAATGAAGTAATAGATTAAGGTAAGTAATAGAATAATGTAATATAAATGTATTATTAGGGTAAGTAATAGAGTAAGGTAATATAAATGTATTATTAGGGTAAGTATGATTTTTATAATTCAATAATTTAATTCAATTTCTTATATGCCAATACAATTCATTTTCTTATTTTAAGTTTTAGGTTTTTACAATTATGTGTATATATGTCGCTTGACGCAACATACTCATTATGTTTTTATTTGTCGATAATCAAATTGCAAGAAAGTGAACTTTGATCTTAAATCTGATAAAAATACAAAATAAATGATTATGAATAAGTGCTATTTATGTTTTTATTTGTCGATAAACAACTTGCAAGTAAGTAAACTTTGATCTTAAAATATTTGTCGATAAAGAACTTGCAAGAAAGTGAACTTTTATCTTAAATCTCATAAAATATAAAATAAATGATTATGAATAAATATTCTTTATGTTTCTATTTGTCCATAAACTACTTGCAAGAAAGTGAACTTTGATCTTAACTCTGATAAAATACAAAATAAACTTGCAAGAAAGTGAACTTTGATCATAAATCTGATAAAATACATGATTATGTATAAATATGCTTTATGTTTTTATTTGTCGATAAACAACTTGCAAGTAAGTGAACTTTGATCTTAAAATATTTGTCGATAAAGAACTCGCAAGAAAGTGAACTTTTATCTTAAATCTGATAAAATACAAAATAAATGATTATGCGTAAATATTCTATATGTTTTTGTTTGTCGATAATCAACTTGCAAGAAAGTGAACTTTGATCATTTATCTGATAAAATACAAAATAAATTATTATGAATAAATATTCTTTATGTTTTTATTTGTCGATAATCAACTTGCAAGCAAGTGGACTTTGATCTTAAATCTGATAAAATACAAAATAAATGATTATGAATAAATATTCTTTATGTTTTTATTTGTCGATATTCAACTTGCAAGAAAGTGAACTTTGATCTTAACTCTGATAAAATATAAAATAAAGGATTATAAATAACTATTCTTTATGTTTTTATTTGTCGATATTCAACTTGCAAGAAAGTGAACTTTGATCATTAATCTGATAAAAATACAAAATAAATGATTATGAATAAATGCTATTTATGTTTTTATTTGTCGATAATCAACTTCCAAGAAAGTGAACTTTGATCTTAAATCTGATAAAATACAAAATAAATGATTAGGAATAAATATTCTTTATGTTTTTATTTGTCGATAATCAAGTTGCAAGAAAGTGAACTTTGATCTTAAATCTGATAAAATACAAAATAAATGATTATGAATAAATATTCTTTATGTTTTTATTTGTCGATATTAAACTTGTAAGAAAGTGAACTTTCAACTTGCAAGAAAGTGAACTTTGATCATTAATCTGATAAAAATACAAAATAAATGATTATGAATAAATGCTATTTATGTTTTTATTTGTCGATAATCAACTTCCAAGAAAGTGAACTTTGATCATATATCTGATAAAAATACAAAATAAATGGTTATGAATAAATGCTATTTATGTTTTTATTTGTCGATAAACAACTTGCAAGAAAGTGAACTTTTATCTTAAATCTGTAAAATACAAAATACATGATTATGTATAAATATGCTTTATGTTTTTATTTGTCGATATTCAACTTGCAAGAAAGTGAACTTTGATCATAAATCTGATAAAATACAAAATAAATGATTATGAATAAATATTCTTTATGTTTCTATTTGTCGATACACAACTTGCAAGAAAGTGAACTTTGATCTTAAATCTGATAAAAATACAAAATATATGATTATGAATAAATACTCATTGTGTTTTTATTTGTCGATAATCAAATTGCAAGAAAGTGAACTTTGATCTTAAATCTGATAAAAATACAAAATAAATGATTATGAATAAGTGCTATTTATGTTTTTATTTGTCGATAAAGAACTTGCAAGAAAGTGAACTTTGATCTTAAATCTGATAAAATACAAAATAAATGATTATGAATAAGTATTTCTTATGTTTTTATTTGTCGATATTCAACTTGCAAGAAAGTGAACTTTGATCATAAATCTGATAAAATACAAAATACATGATTATGTATAAATATGCTTTATATTTTTATTTGTCGATAAAGAACTTGCAAGATTCACTTTCTGGAAGAAAGATCTTAAATCTGATAAAATACAAAATAAATGATTATGAATAAATATTCTTTATGTTTCTATTTGTCCATAAACAACTTGCAGGAAAGTGAACTTTGATCTTAAATCTGATAAAAATACAAAATACATGATTATGAATAATAATTCATTATGTTTTTAATTGTCGATAATCAAATTGCATAATTGAACTTGGAAGAAAGTGAACTTTGATCTTAAATCTGATAATGCAAAATGAGCAATAGCACAATAGAATTAATTTGATGTACGAAAATCGAAAAAAATTGCGAAAAACCGACCGATAAATTGTGAAAAATGATTCGGAAAAATTGCGACAAAAACTAATAATTTTAATTTTATATATTTTATTTTATTTCTTTATTTAATGAATAATTTATTGCTTTATATATTTAAGTAGAAAGGCTACCGCAATCCCAAAATCCCTTGTTGTTTCACTTCAACTTTGTACATTTAGATATAACATACGTGGGGTTCAAATATATAACTTGTATATATGTATATATAATAAATATATGTATGGTGTATGTATATATGTGTAGGTGTATATGTATAGTCAATATGGTGAAAAAAGGGAGAGCCAAAAACTGAAAGTGTGCACTTTTTATTTATTGGAATTTTCTTTTGTTTGCACCACTTTCAATAATCCGCACTCGTTACCTGTTGTGAATGCGTAGGCGGTTTGCCTGCGTTCACTTCCCTTTGGCAGATGATGCAGTTGCAGCTCATTCCCACGAAGCAGCAGCGATAATGTTGGCGTAGATGCAGCGGGGATGACGTCGACGTAGACGTAGCAGCGATGTTGGTGCAGTAGTAGCGATGTTTTCGGCGTAGCAGCAGCGTTGATGACTCCGTTGACGTTGCAACGATGACGACAACGGCGTTGGTACAGCACCAGCGATGTTGTTGGCGGAACGTTTTGGGTTGATTACCCCGAATTTCACTGCCACTATTTTATGTGTGTGTGTTTTTTTTGTTTTGCACCAATAGCGCTCGCAATTTAAAATTTTTTAAACTTTACACCGCACTGTAAGTAGGAACGAGTATTTTTCTGAACGGTCTTCTATTCCGGTACTTTACACGGCACTTTTGAATTACCGGACATTTAGCTGCACTCGAAGCGGTGATTTGTGGCGACTTTCCTGTACGGCACTAGAAGCGGTAATTTGTAGCGGAACTTTCCCGTCACGATAATTTTGCCCGTAACTGTCTTAAACGCTTTGATACAATTTTTTATAACGCACTGTACCTACCGTTTACCAGTCTTCTTGCACACTTGTATATGTATATGCAATTATACCCTGGTTGGTAACGCGGCCTCCGCTTGCTTAGGCGCACAATGTAGATATGTATGTTGTTTTCTTTTTCACCACGCACCTTCTAGTTGTTTTGTTGGTGCACTTTTTTGCTCACTTTTAGCACTTGTCTTTTTTGTTATATAGGTTTAGGTAAGTATTTTGCTTTGATTATTAACACATATGTATGTATGTATATATATTTTCTTTCCAGCAACCACACTGCACGTCACTTCTCTTTGTTTTTGTTCTTTCTATTCCTTTAGAAATTTGGTAAGTAGATTACACGTATATTTCACTTCTTTTCTTCCACACTTGTTGTCACGTATTTATGTATGTATGTCTGTATTTTGTATGTAATTATTATTTTATTAGTTTCCTATTTATCACTTCTTTTGTTTCTTTTTTATAGATTTGCCACTGTATATACCACTTCACTCACTCGATGGTTGATATGTCTATTGTTTGTTTATGTATTTAGCTTTATTTTGTTAAATATTTTCCTTTTATTTAGGATCACTGCACTTTAGTAGCACCTTCACTTTAACTTTTTTGTAAGTGTATATATATATATATATATGTGTTTCAATATATAACACAAATGTTATATTTATTGTATGTTATTTTTTCACTATCACTTTCACTGGGCCGAAAGCCGAAAACCGAGAACCGAAAAGAATTTACAGCAGGTAATTGGTAATGAGAAATAATAATTAATACACTATTAATTGTTTGCACTTTTTAAGTGTATTTAAGTTTAAAAATTTTTTTTTTTTTAATTAACGCACAAGTCCCTGCTCGGGCGCCATGAAATTTCTCAATGTTTTTTGAGATACGAAAAGGTTTGGGGGTGCGCGAATTAAATAAAACTCCAATTACCTGTGTCGCGAAAATTAAATTAAATTATTCCGAGAAATCAAAATAGCGTGCGTTCGGTTCAACGTGTATATTACGAGAGAGCTCTTTATTCTCTTTTTTGTGATCACTTAGTCTAAAACTTAAAGTAACGGTATTATAAATATGTATTTTAAAGGGGTAAGTATAATTTTGGCGCAATTTCATTAAATGAAGTAATAGATTAAGGTAAGTAATAGAATAATGTAATATAAATGTATTATTAGGGTAAGTAATAGAGTAAGGTAATATAAATGTATTATTAGGGTAAGTATGATTTTTATAATTCAATAATTTAATTCAATTTCTTATATGCCAATACAATTCATTTTCTTATTTTAAGTTTTAGGTTTTTACAATTATGTGTATATATGTCGCTTGACGCAACATACTCATTATGTTTTTATTTGTCGATAATCAAATTGCAAGAAAGTGAACTTTGATCTTAAATCTGATAAAAATACAAAATAAATGATTATGAATAAGTGCTATTTATGTTTTTATTTGTCGATAAACAACTTGCAAGTAAGTAAACTTTGATCTTAAAATAATTATCGATAAAGAACTTGCAAGAAAGTGAACTTTTATCTTAAATCTGATAAAATATAAAATAAATGATTATGAATAAATATTCTTTATGTTTCTATTTGTCGATAAACAACTTGCAAGAAAGTGAACTTTGATCTTAACTCTGATAAAATACAAAATAAACTTGCAAGAAAGTGAACTTTGATCATAAATCTGATAAAATACAAAATACATGATTATGTATAAATATGCTTTATGTTTTTATTTGTCGATAAAGAACTTGCAAGAAAGTGAACTTTGATCTTAAATCTGATAAAATACAAAATAAATGATTATGAATAAATACTCATTATGTTTTTATTTGTCGATAATCAAATTGCATGAAAGTGAACTTCGATCTTAAATCTGATAAAAATACAAAATAAATGATTATGAATAAATATTCTATATGTTTTTGTTTGTCGATAATCAACTTGCAAGAAAGTGAACTTTGATCATTTATCTGATAAAATACAAAATAAATTATTATGAATAAATATTCTTTATGTTTTTATTTGTCGATAATCAACTTGCAAGAAAGTGGACTTTGATCTTAAATCTGATAAAATACAAAATAAATGATTATGAATAAATATTCTTTATGTTTTTATTTGTCGATATTCAACTTGCAAGAAAGTGAACTTTGATCTTAACTCTGATAAAATACAAAATAAAGGATTATAAATAACTATTCTTTATGTTTTTATTTGTCGATATTCAACTTGCAAGAAAGTGAACTTTGATCATTAATCTGATAAAAATACAAAATAAATGATTATGAATAAATGCTATTTATGTTTTTATTTGTCGATAATCAACTTCCAAGAAAGTGAACTTTGATCTTAAATCTGATAAAATACAAAATAAATGATTATTAATAAATATTCTTTATGTTTTTATTTGTCGATAATCAAGTTGCAAGAAAGTGAACTTTGATCTTAAATCTGATAAAATACAAAATAAATGATTATGAATAAATATTCTTTATGTTTTTATTTGTCGATATTAAACTTGCAAGAAAGTGAACTTCGATCTTAACTCTGATAAAATACAAAATAAAGGATTATAAATAACTATTCTTTATGTTTTTATTTGTCGATATTCAACTTGCAAGAAAGTGAACTTTGATCATAAATCTGATAAAAATACAAAATAAATGATTATGAATAAATGCTATTTCTGTTTTTATTTGTCGATAATCAACTTCCAAGAAAGTGAACTTTGATCATAAATCTGATAAAAATACAAAATAAATGATTATGAATAAATGCTATTTATGTTTTTATTTGTCGATAATCAACTTGCAAGAAAGTGAACTTTGATCTTAACTCTGATAAAATACAAAATAAACTTGCAAGAAAGTGAACTTTGATCTTAAATCTGATAAAATACAAAATAAATGATTATGAATAAGTATTTCTTATGTTTTTATTTGTCGATATTCAACTTGCAAGAAAGTGAACTTTGATCATAAATCTGATAAAATACAAAATACATGATTATGTATAAATATGCTTTATATTTTTATTTGTCGATAAAGAACTTGCAAGATTCACTTTCTGGAAGAAAGATCTTAAATCTGATAAAATACAAAATAAATGATTATGAATAAATATTCTTTATGTTTCTATTTGTCTATAAACAACTTGCAGGAAAGTGAACTTTGATCTTAAATCTGATAAAAATACAAAATACATGATTATGAATAAATATTCATTATGTTTTTAATTGTCGATAATCAAATTGCATAATTGAACTTGGAAGAAAGTGAACTTTGATCTTAAATCTGATAATCCAAAATGAGCAATAGCACAATAGAATTAATTTGATGTACGAAAATCGAAAAAAATTGCGAAAAACCGACCGATAAATTGTGAAAAATGATTCGGAAAAATTGCGACAAAAACTAATAATTTTAATTTTATATATTTTATTTTATTTCTTTATTTAATGAATAATTTATTGCTTTATATATTTAAGTAGAAAGGCTACCGCAATCCCAAAATCCCTTGTTGTTTCACTTCAACTTTGTACATTTAGATATAACATACGTGGGGTTCAAATATATAACTTGTATATATGTATATATAATAAATATATGTATGGTGTATGTATATATGTGTAGGTGTATATGTATAGTCAATATGGTGAAAAAAGGGAGAGCCAAAAACTGAAAGTGTGCACTTTTTATTTATTGGAATTTTCTTTTGTTTGCACCACTTTCAATAATCCGCACTCGTTACCTGTTGTGAATGCGTAGGCGGTTTGCCTGCGTTCACTTCCCTTTGGCAGATGATGCACTTGCAGCTCATTCCCACGAAGCAGCAGCGATAATGTTGGCGTAGATGCAGCGGGGATGACGTCGACGTAGACGTAGCAGCGAGGTTGGTGCAGTAGTAGCGATGTTGTCGGCGAAGCAGCAGCGTTGATGACTCCGTTTACGTTGCAACGATGACGACAACGGCGTTGGTACAGCACCAGCGATGTTGTTGGCGGAACGTTTTGGGTTGATTACCCCGAATTTCACTGCCACTATTTTATGTGTGTGTGTTTTTTTTTGTTTTGCACCAATAGCGCTCGCAATTTAAAATTTTTAAAACTTTACACCGCACTGTAAGTAGGAACGAGTATTTTTCTGAACGGTCTTCTATTCCGGTACTTTACACGGCACTTTTGAATTACCGGACACTTAGCTGCACTCGAAGCGGTGATTTGTGGCGACTTTCCTGTACGGCACTAGAAGCGGTAATTTGTAGCGGAACTTTCCCGTCACGATAATTTTGCCCGTAACTGTCTTAAACGCTTTGATACAATTTTTTATAACGCACTGTACCTACCGTTTACCAGTCTTCTTGCACACTTGTATATGTATATGCAATTATACCCTGGTTGGTAACGCGGCCTCCGCTTGCATAGGCGCACAATGTAGATATGTATGTTGTTTTCTTTTTCACCACGCACCTTCTAGTTGTTTTGTTGGTGCACTTTTTTGCTCACTTTTAGCACTTGTCTTTTTTGTTATATAGGTTTAGGTAAGTATTTTGCTTTGATTATTAACACATATGTATGTATATATATTTTCTTTCCAGCAACCACACTGCACGTCACTTCTCTTTGTTTTTGTTCTTTCTATTCCTTTAGAAATTTGGTAAGTAGATTACACGTATATTTCACTTCTTTTCTTCCACACTTGTTGTCACGTATTTATGTATGTATGTCTGTATTTTGTATGTAATTATTATTTTATTAGTTTCCTATTTATCACTTCTTTTGTTTCTTTTTTATAGATTTGCCACTGTATATACCACTTCACTCACTCGATGGTTGATATGTCTATTGTTTGTTTATGTATTTAGCTTTATTTTGTTAAATGTTTTCCTTTTATTTAGGATCACTGCACTTTAGTAGCACCTTCACTTTAACTTTTTTGTAAGTGTATATATATATATATATATATATATGTGTTTCAATATATAACACAAATGTTATATTTATTGTATGTTATTTTTTCACTATCACTTTCACTGGGCCGAAAGCCGAAAACCGAGAACCGAAAAGAATTTACAGCAGGTAATTGGTAATGAGAAATAATAATTAATACACTATTAATTGTTTGCACTTTTTAAGTGTATTTAAGTTTAAAATTTTTTTTTTTAATTAACGCACAAGTCCCTGCTCGGGCGCCATGAAATTTCTCAATGTTTTTTGAGATACGAAAAGGTTTGGGGGTGCGCGAATTAAATAAAACTCCAATTACCTGTGTCGCGAAAATTAAATTAAATTATTCCGAGAAATCAAAATAGCGTGCGTTCGGTTCAACGTGTATATTACGAGAGAGCTCTTTATTCTCTTTTTTGTGATCACTTAGTCTAAAACTTAAAGTAACGGTATTATAAATATGTATTTTAAAGGGGTAAGTATAATTTTGGCGCAATTTCATTAAATGAAGTAATAGATTAAGGTAAGTAATAGAATAATGTAATATAAATGTATTATTAGGGTAAGTAATAGAGTAAGGTAATATAAATGTATTATTAGGGTAAGTATGATTTTTATAATTCAATAATTTTATTCAATTTCTTATATGCCAATACAATTCATTTTCTTATTTTAAGTTTTAGGTTTTTACAATTATGTGTATATATGTCGCTTGACGCAACATACTCATTATGTTTTTATTTGTCGATAATCAAATTGCAAGAAAGTGAACTTTGATCTTAAATCTGATAAAAATACAAAATAAATGATTATGAATAAGTGCTATTTATGTTTTTATTTGTCGATAAACAACTTGCAAGTAAGTAAACTTTGATCTTAAAATATTTGTCGATAAAGAACTTGCAAGAAAGTGAACTTTTATCTTAAATCTCATAAAATATAAAATAAATGATTATGAATAAATATTCTTTATGTTTCTATTTGTCCATAAACTACTTGCAAGAAAGTGAACTTTGATCTTAACTCTGATAAAATACAAAATAAACTTGCAAGAAAGTGAACTTTGATCATAAATCTGATAAAATACATGATTATGTATAAATATGCTTTATGTTTTTATTTGTCGATAAAGAACTTGCAAGAAAGTGAACTTTGATCTTAAATCTGATAAAATACAAAATAAATGATTATGAATAAATATTCTTTATTTTTCTATTTGTCGATACACAATTTGCAAGAAAGTGAACTTTGATCTTAAATCTGATAAAATACAAAATAAATGATTATGAATAAATACTCATTATGTTTTTATTTGTCGATAATCAAATTGCATGAAAGTGAACTTCGATCTTAAATCTGATAAAAATACAAAATAAATGATTATGAATAAATATTCTATATGTTTTTGTTTGTCGATAATCAACTTGCAAGAATGTGAACTTTGATCATTTATCTGATAAAATACAAAATAAATTATTATGAATAAATATTCTTTATGTTTTTATTTGTCGATAATCAACTTGCAAGAAAGTGGACTTTGATCTTAAATCTGATAAAATACAAAATAAATGATTATGAATAAATATTCTTTATGTTTTTATTTGTCGATATTCAACTTGCAAGAAAGTGAACTTTGATCTTAACTCTGATAAAATACAAAATAAAGGATTATAAATAACTATTCTTTATGTTTTTATTTGTCGATATTCAACTTGCAAGAAAGTGAACTTTGATCATTAATCTGATAAAAATACAAAATAAATGATTATGAATAAATGCTATTTATGTTTTTATTTGTCGATAATCAACTTCCAAGAAAGTGAACTTTGATCTTAAATCTGATAAAATACAAAATAAATGATTATTAATAAATATTCTTTATGTTTTTATTTGTCGATAATCAAGTTGCAAGAAAGTGAACTTTGATCTTAAATCTGATAAAATACAAAATAAATGATTATGAATAAATATTCTTTATGTTTTTATTTGTCGATATTAAACTTGCAAGAAAGTGAACTTCGATCTTAACTCTGATAAAATACAAAATAAAGGATTATAAATAACTATTCTTTATGTTTTTATTTGTCGATATTCAACTTGCAAGAAAGTGAACTTTGATCATAAATCTGATAAAAATACAAAATAAATGATTATGAATAAATGCTATTTCTGTTTTTATTTGTCGATAATCAACTTCCAAGAAAGTGAACTTTGATCATAAATCTGATAAAAATACAAAATAAATGATTATGAATAAATGCTATTTATGTTTTTATTTGTCGATAATCAACTTGCAAGAAAGTGAACTTTGATCTTAACTCTGATAAAATACAAAATAAACTTGCAAGAAAGTGAACTTTGATCTTAAATCTGATAAAATACAAAATAAATGATTATGAATAAGTATTTCTTATGTTTTTATTTGTCGATATTCAACTTGCAAGAAAGTGAACTTTGATCATAAATCTGATAAAATACAAAATACATGATTATGTATAAATATGCTTTATATTTTTATTTGTCGATAAAGAACTTGCAAGATTCACTTTCTGGAAGAAAGATCTTAAATCTGATAAAATACAAAATAAATGATTATGAATAAATATTCTTTATGTTTCTATTTGTCCATAAACAACTTGCAGGAAAGTGAACTTTGATCTTAAATCTGATAAAAATACAAAATACATGATTATGAATAAATATTCATTATGTTTTTAATTGTCGATAATCAAATTGCATAATTGAACTTGGAAGAAAGTGAACTTTGATCTTAAATCTGATAATCCAAAATGAGCAATAGCACAATAGAATTAATTTGATGTACGAAAATCGAAAAAAATTGCGAAAAACCGACCGATAAATTGTGAAAAATGATTCGGAAAAATTGCGACAAAAACTAATAATTTTAATTTTATATATTTTATTTTATTTCTTTATTTAATGAATAATTTATTGCTTTATATATTTAAGTAGAAAGGCTACCGCAATCCCAAAATCCCTTGTTGTTTCACTTCAACTTTGTACATTTAGATATAACATACGTGGGGTTCAAATATATAACTTGTATATATGTATATATAATAAATATATGTATGGTGTATGTATATATGTGTAGGTGTATATGTATAGTCAATATGGTGAAAAAAGGGAGAGCCAAAAACTGAAAGTGTGCACTTTTTATTTATTGGAATTTTCTTTTGTTTGCACCACTTTCAATAATCCGCACTCGTTACCTGTTGTGAATGCGTAGGCGGTTTGCCTGCGTTCACTTCCCTTTGGCAGATGATGCACTTGCAGCTCATTCCCACGAAGCAGCAGCGATAATGTTGGCGTAGATGCAGCGGGGATGACGTCGACGTAGACGTAGCAGCGAGGTTGGTGCAGTAGTAGCGATGTTGTCGGCGAAGCAGCAGCGTTGATGACTCCGTTTACGTTGCAACGATGACGACAACGGCGTTGGTACAGCACCAGCGATGTTGTTGGCGGAACGTTTTGGGTTGATTACCCCGAATTTCACTGCCACTATTTTATGTGTGTGTGTTTTTTTTGTTTTGCACCAATAGCGCTCGCAATTTAAAATTTTTAAAACTTTACACCGCACTGTAAGTAGGAACGAGTATTTTTCTGAACGGTCTTCTATTCCGGTACTTTACACGGCACTTTTGAATTACCGGACACTTAGCTGCACTCGAAGCGGTGATTTGTGGCGACTTTCCTGTACGGCACTAGAAGCGGTAATTTGTAGCGGAACTTTCCCGTCACGATAATTTTGCCCGTAACTGTCTTAAACGCTTTGATACAATTTTTTATAACGCACTGTACCTACCGTTTACCAGTCTTCTTGCACACTTGTATATGTATATGCAATTATACCCTGGTTGGTAACGCGGCCTCCGCTTGCATAGGCGCACAATGTAGATATGTATGTTGTTTTCTTTTTCACCACGCACCTTCTAGTTGTTTTGTTGGTGCACTTTTTTGCTCACTTTTAGCACTTGTCTTTTTTGTTATATAGGTTTAGGTAAGTATTTTGCTTTGATTATTAACACATATGTATGTATATATATTTTCTTTCCAGCAACCACACTGCACGTCACTTCTCTTTGTTTTTGTTCTTTCTATTCCTTTAGAAATTTGGTAAGTAGATTACACGTATATTTCACTTCTTTTCTTCCACACTTGTTGTCACGTATTTATGTATGTATGTCTGTATTTTGTATGTAATTATTATTTTATTAGTTTCCTATTTATCACTTCTTTTGTTTCTTTTTTATAGATTTGCCACTGTATATACCACTTCACTCACTCGATGGTTGATATGTCTATTGTTTGTTTATGTATTTAGCTTTATTTTGTTAAATATTTTCCTTTTATTTAGGATCACTGCACTTTAGTAGCACCTTCACTTTAACTTTTTTGTAAGTGTATATATATATATATATATATATATATATATATGTGTGTTTCAATATATAACACAAATGTTATATTTATTGTATGTTATTTTTTCACTATCACTTTCACTGGGCCGAAAGCCGAAAACCGAGAACCGAAAAGAATTTACAGCAGGTAATTGGTAATGAGAAATAATAATTAATACACTATTAATTGTTTGCACTTTTTAAGTGTATTTAAGTTTAAAAATTTTTTTTTTTTTAATTAACGCACAAGTCCCTGCTCGGGCGCCATGAAATTTCTCAATGTTTTTTGAGATACGAAAAGGTTTGGGGGTGCGCGAATTAAATAAAACTCCAATTACCTGGGTCGCGAAAATTAAATTAAATTATTATTAAATACAAAATAAATGATTATGAATAAGTGCTATTTATGTTTTTATTTGTCGATAAACAACTTGCAAGTAAGTAAACTTTGATCTTAAAATATTTGTCGATAAAGAACTTGCAAGAAAGTGAACTTTTATCTTAAATCTGATAAAATATAAAATAAATGATTACGAATAAATATTCTTTATGTTTCTATTTGTCGATAAACAACTTGCAAGAAAGTGAACTTTGATCTTAACTCTGATAAAATACAAAATAAACTTGCAAGAAAGTGAACTTTGATCATAAATCTGATAAAATACAAAATACATGATTATGTATAAATATGCTTTATGTTTTTATTTGTCGATAAAGCACTTGCAAGAAAGTGAACTTTGATCTTAAATCTGATAAAATACAAAATAAATGATTATGAATAAATATTCTTTATTTTTATATTTGTCGATACACAATTTGCAAGAAAGTGAACTTTGATCTTAACTCTGATAAAATACAAAATAAACTTGCAAGAAAGTGAACTTTGATCATAAATCTGATAAAATACAAAATACATGATTATGTATAAATATGCTTTATGTTTTTATTTGTCGATAAAGAACTTGCAAGAAAGTGAACTTTGATCTTAAATCTGATAAAATACAAAATAAATGATTATGAATAAATACTCATTATGTTTTTATTTGTCGATAATCAAATTGCATGAAAGTGAACTTTGATCTTAAATCTGATAAAAATACAAAATAAATGATTATGAATAAGTGCTATTTATGTTTTTATTTGTCGATAAACAACTTGCAAGTAAATGAACTTTGATCTTAAAATATTTGTCGATAAAGAACTCGCAAGAAAGTGAACTTTTATCTTAAATCTGATAAAATACAAAATAAATGATTATGAGCAAATATTCTATATGTTTTTGTTTGTCGATAATCAACTTGCAAGAAAGTGAACTTTGATCATTTATCTGATAAAATACAAAATAAATTATTATGAATAAATATTCTTTATGTTTTTATTTGTCGATAATCAACTTGCAAGAAAGTGGACTTTGATCTTAAATCTGATAAAATACAAAATAAATGATTATGAATAAATATTCTTTATGTTTTTATTTGTCGATATTCAACTTGCAAGAAAGTGAACTTTGATCTTAACTCTGATAAAATACAAAATAAAGGATTATAAATAACTATTCTTTATGTTTTTATTTGTCGATATTCAACTTGCAAGAAAGTGAACTTTGATCATTAATCTGATAAAAATACAAAATAAATGATTATGAATAAATGCTATTTATGTTTTTATTTGTCGATAATCAACTTCCTAGAAAGTGAACTTTGATCTTAAATCTGATAAAATACAAAATAAATGATTATTAATAAATATTCTTTATGTTTTTATTTGTCGATAATCAAGTTGCAAGAAAGTGAACTTTGATCTTAAATCTGATAAAATACAAAATAAATGATTATGAATAAATATTCTTTATGTTTTTATTTGTCGATATTAAACTTGCAAGAAAGTGAACTTCGATCTTAACTCTGATAAAATACAAAATAAAGGATTATAAATAACTATTCTTTATGTTTTTATTTGTCGATATTCAACTTGCAAGAAAGTGAACTTTGATCATAAATCTGATAAAAATACAAAATAAATGATTATGAATAAATGCTATTTCTGTTTTTATTTGTCGATAATCAACTTCCAAGAAAGTGAACTTTGATCATAAATCTGATAAAAAAACAAAATAAATGATTATGAATAAATGCTATTTATGTTTTTATTTGTCGATAATCAACTTGCAAGAAAGTGAACTTTGATCTTAACTCTGATAAAATACAAAATAAACTTGCAAGAAAGTGAACTTTGATCTTAAATCTGATAAAATACAAAATAAATGATTATGAATAAGTATTTCTTATGTTTTTATTTGTCGATATTCAACTTGCAAGAAAGTGAACTTTGATCATAAATCTGATAAAATACAAAATACATGATTATGTATAAATATGCTTTATATTTTTATTTGTCGATAAAGAACTTGCAAGATTCACTTTCTGGAAGAAAGATCTTAAATCTGATAAAATACAAAATAAATGATTATGAATAAATATTCTTTATGTTTCTATTTGTCGATAAACAACTTGCAAGAAAGTGAACTTTGATCTTAACTCTGATAAAATACAAAATAAACTTGCAAGAAAGTGAACTTTGATCATAAATCTGATAAAATACAAAATACATGATTATGTATAAATATGCTTTATGTTTTTCTTTGTCGATAAAGAACTTGCAAGAAAGTGAACTTTGATCTTAAATCTGATAAAATACAAAATAAATGATTATGAATAAATATTCTTTATTTTTCTATTTGTCGATACACAATTTGCAAGAAAGTGAACTTTGATCTTAAATCTGATAAAATACAAAATAAATGATTATGAATAAATACTCATTATGTTTTTATTTGTCGATAATCAAATTGCATGAAAGTGAACTTCGATCTTAAATCTGATAAAAATACAAAATAAATGATTATGAATAAGTGCTATTTATGTTTTTATTTGTCGATAAACAACTTGCAAGTAAGTGAACTTTGATCTTAAAATATTTGTCGATAAAGAACTCGCAAGAAAGTGAACTTTTATCTTAAATCTGATAAAATACAAAATAAATGATTATGAGTAAATATTCTATATGTTTTTGTTTGTCGATAATCAACTTGCAAGAAAGTGAACTTTGATCATTTATCTGATAAAATACAAAATAAATTATTATGAATAAATATTCTTTATGTTTTTATTTGTCGATAATCAACTTGCAAGAAAGTGGACTTTGATCTTAAATCTGATAAAATACAAAATAAATGATTATGAATAAATATTCTTTATGTTTTTATTTGTCGATATTCAACTTGCAAGAAAGTGAACTTTGATCTTAACTCTGATAAAATACAAAATAAAGGATTATAAATAACTATTCTTTATGTTTTTATTTGTCGATATTCAACTTGCAAGAAAGTGAACTTTGATCATTAATCTGATAAAAATACAAAATAAATGATTATGAATAAATGCTATTTATGTTTCTATTTGTCGATAATCAACTTCCAAGAAAGTGAACTTTGATCTTAAATCTGATAAAATACAAAATAAATGATTATTAATAAATATTCTTTATGTTTTTATTTGTCGATAATCAAGTTGCAAGAAAGTGAACTTTGATCTTAAATCTGATAAAATACAAAATAAATGATTATGAATAAATATTCTTTATGTTTTTATTTGTCGATATTAAACTTGCAAGAAAGTGAACTTCGATCTTAACTCTGATAAAATACAAAATAAAGGATTATAAATAACTATTCTTTATGTTTTTATTTGTCGATATTCAACTTGCAAGAAAGTGAACTTTGATCATAAATCTGATAAAAATACAAAATAAATGATTATGAATAAATGCTATTTCTGTTTTTATTTGTCGATAATCAACTTCCAAGAAAGTGAACTTTGATCATAAATCTGATAAAAATACAAAATAAATGATTATGAATAAATGCTATTTATGTTTTTATTTGTCGATAATCAACTTGCAAGAAAGTGAACTTTAATCTTAACTCTGATAAAATACAAAATAAACTTGCAAGAAAGTGAACTTTGATCTTAAATCTGATAAAATACAAAATAAATGATTATGAATAAGTATTTCTTATGTTTTTATTTGTCGATATTCAACTTGCAAGAAAGTGAACTTTGATCATAAATCTGATAAAATACAAAATACATGATTATGTATAAATATGCTTTATATTTTTATTTGTCGATAAAGAACTTGCAAGATTCACTTTCTGGAAGAAAGATCTTAAATCTGATAAAATACAAAATAAATGATTATGAATAAATATTCTTTATGTTTCTATTTGTCCATAAACAACTTGCAGGAAAGTGAACTTTGATCTTAAATCTGATAAAAATACAAAATACATGATTATGAATAAATATTCATTATGTTTTTAATTGTCGATAATCAAATTGCATAATTGAACTTGGAAGAAAGTGAACTTTGATCTTAAATCTGATAATCCAAAATGAGCAATAGCACAATAGAATTAATTTGATGTACGAAAATCGAAAAATATTGCGAAAAACCGACCGATAAATTGTGAAAAATGATTCTAAAAAATTGCGACAAAAACTAATAATTTTAATTTTATATATTTTATTTTATTTCTTTATTTAATGAATAATTTATTGCTTTATATATTTAAGTAGAAAGGCTACCGCAATCCCAAAATCCCTTGTTGTTTCACTTCAACTTTGTACATTTAGATATAACATACGTGGGGTTCAAATATATAACTTGTATATATGTATATATAATAAATATATGTATGGTGTATGTATATATGTATAGGTGTATATGTATAGTCAATATGGTGAAAAAAGGGAGAGCCAAAAACTGAAAGTGTGCACTTTTTATTTATTGGAATTTTCTTTTGTTTGCACCACTTTCAATAATCCGCACTCGTTACCTGTTGTGAATGCGTAGGCGGTTTGCCTGCGTTCACTTCCCTTTGGCAGATGATGCACTTGCAGCTCATTCCCACGAAGCAGCAGCGATAATGTTGGCGTAGATGCAGCGGGGATGACGTCGACGTAGACGTAGCAGCGATGTTGGTGCAGTAGTAGCGATGTTGTCGGCGAAGCAGCAGCGTTGATGACTCCGTTTACGTTGCAACGATGACGACAACGGCGTTGGTACAGCACCAGCGATGTTGTTGGCGGAACGTTTTGGGTTGATTACCCCGAATTTCACTGCCACTATTTTATGTGTGTGTGTTTTTTTTGTTTTGCACCAATAGCGCTCGCAATTTAAAATTTTTAAAACTTTACACCGCACTGTAAGTAGGAACGAGTATTTTTCTGAACGGTCTTCTATTCCGGTACTTTACACGGCACTTTTGAATTACCGGACACTTAGCTGCACTCGAAGCGGTGATTTGTGGCGACTTTCCTGTACGGCACTAGAAGCGGTAATTTGTAGTGGAACTTTCCCGTCACGATAATTTTGCCCGTAACTGTCTTAAACGCTTTGATACAATTTTTTATAACGCACTGTACCTACCGTTTACCAGTCTTCTTGCACATTTGTATATGCATATGTATATGCAATTATACCCTGGTTGGTAACGCGGCCTCCGCTTGCTTAGGCGCACAATGTAGATATGTATGTTGTTTTCTTTTTCACCACGCACCTTCTAGTTGTTTTGTTGGTGCACTTTTTTGCTCACTTTTAGCACTTGTCTTTTTTGTTATATAGGTTTAGGTAAGTATTTTGCTTTGATTATTAACACATATGTATGTATATATATTTTCTTTCCAGCAACCACACTGCACGTCACTTCTCTTTGTTTTTGTTCTTTCTATTCCTTTAGAAATTTGGTAAGTAGATTACACGTATATTTCACTTCTTTTCTTCCACACTTGTTGTCACGTATTTATGTATGTATGTCTGTATTTTGTATGTAATTATTATTTTATTAGTTTCCTATTTATCACTTCTTTTGTTTCTTTTTTATAGATTTGCCACTGTATATACCACTTCACTCACTCGATGGTTGATATGTCTATTGTTTGTTTATGTATTTAGCTTTATTTTGTTAAATATTTTCCTTTTATTTAGGATCACTGCACTTTAGTAGCACCTTCACTTTAACTTTTTTGTAAGTATATATATATATATATATATATATATATATATATATATATATATGTGTTTCAATATATAACACAAATGTTATATTTATTGTATGTTATTTTTTCACTATCACTTTCACTGGGCCGAAAGCCGAAAACCGAGAACCGAAAAGAATTTACAGCAGGTAATTGGTAATGAGAAATAATAATTAATACACTATTAATTGTTTGCACTTTTTAAGTGTATTTAAGTTTAAAAATTTTTTTTTTTTAATTAACGCACAAGTCCCTGCTCGGGCGCCATGAAATTTCTCAATGTTTTTTGAGATACGAAAAGGTTTGGGGGTGCGCGAATTAAATAAAACTCCAATTACCTGGGTCGCGAAAATTAAATTAAATTATTATTAAATACAAAATAAATGATTATGAATAAGTGCTATTTATGTTTTTATTTGTCGATAAACAACTTGCAAGTAAGTAAACTTTGATCTTAAAATATTTGTCGATAAAGAACTTGCAAGAAAGTGAACTTTTATCTTAAATCTGATAAAATATAAAATAAATGATTATGAATAAATATTCTTTATGTTTCTATTTGTCGATAAACAACTTGCAAGAAAGTGAACTTTGATCTTAACTCTGATAAAATACAAAATAAACTTGCAAGAAAGTGAACTTTGATCATAAATCTGATAAAATACAAAATACATGATTATGTATAAATATGCTTTATGTTTTTATTTGTCGATAAAGAACTTGCAAGAAAGTGAACTTTGATCTTAAATCTGATAAAATACAAAATAAATGATTATGAATAAATATTCTTTATTTTTCTATTTGTCGATACACAATTTGCAAGAAAGTGAACTTTGATCTTAAATCTGATAAAATACAAAATAAATGATTATGAATAAATACTCATTATGTTTTTATTTGTCGATAATCAAATTGCATGAAAGTGAACTTTGATCTTAAATCTGATGAAAATACAAAATAAATGATTATGAATAAGTGCTATTTATGTTTTTATTTGTCGATAAACAACTTGCAAGTAAATGAACTTTGATCTTAAAATATTTGTCGATAAAGAACTCGCAAGAAAGTGAACTTTTATCTTAAATCTGATAAAATACAAAATAAATGATTATGAGTAAATATTCTATATGTTTTTGTTTGTCGATAATCAACTTGCAAGAAAGTGAACTTTGATCATTTATCTGATAAAATACAAAATAAATTATTATGAATAAATATTCTTTATGTTTTTATTTGTCGATAATCAACTTGCAAGAAAGTGGACTTTGATCTTAAATCTGATAAAATACAAAATAAATGATTATGAATAAATATTCTTTATGTTTTTATTTGTCGATATTCAACTTGCAAGAAAGTGAACTTTGATCTTAACTCTGATAAAATACAAAATAAAGGATTATAAATAACTATTCTTTATGTTTTTATTTGTCGATATTCAACTTGCAAGAAAGTGAACTTTGATCATTAATCTGATAAAAATACAAAATAAATGATTATGAATAAATGCTATTTATGTTTTTATTTGTCGATAATCAACTTCCAAGAAAGTGAACTTTGATCTTAAATCTGATAAAATACAAAATAAATGATTATTAATAAATATTCTTTATGTTTTTATTTGTCGATAATCAAGTTGCAAGAAAGTGAACTTTGATCTTAAATCTGATAAAATACAAAATAAATGATTATGAATAAATATTCTTTATGTTTTTATTTGTCGATATTAAACTTGCAAGAAAGTGAACTTCGATCTTAACTCTGATAAAATACAAAATAAAGGATTATAAATAACTATGTTTTTATTTGTCGATATTCAACTTGCAAGAAAGTGAACTTTGATCATAAATCTGATAAAAATACAAAATAAATGATTATGAATAAATGCTATTTCTGTTTTTATTTGTCGATAATCAACTTCCAAGAAAGTGAACTTTGATCATAAATCTGATAAAAAAACAAAATAAATGATTATGAATAAATGCTATTTATGTTTTTATTTGTCGATAATCAACTTGCAAGAAAGTGAACTTTGATCTTAACTCTGATAAAATACAAAATAAACTTGCAAGAAAGTGAACTTTGATCTTAAATCTGATAAAAT
Source organism: Zeugodacus cucurbitae (assembly GCF_028554725.1). Lineage (NCBI taxonomy): Eukaryota > Metazoa > Arthropoda > Insecta > Diptera > Tephritidae > Zeugodacus > Zeugodacus cucurbitae. Next base: position 34,940,562 of record NC_071668.1, read on the forward strand.
ACAAAATAAATGATTATGAATAAGTATTTCTTATGTTTTTATTTGTCGATATTCAACTTGCAAGAAAGTGAACTTTGATCATAAATCTGATAAAATACAAAATACATGATTATGTATAAATATGCTTTATATTTTTAATTGTCGATAAAGAACTTGCAAGATTCACTTTCTGGAAGAAAGATCTTAAATCTGATAAAATACAAAATAAATGATTATGAATAAATATTCTTTATGTTTCTATTTGTCCATAAACAACTTGCAGGAAAGTGAACTTTGATCTTAAATCTGATAAAAATACAAAATACATGATTATGAATAAATATTCATTATGTTTTTAATTGTCGATAATCAAATTGCATAATTGAACTTGGAAGAAAGTGAACTTTGATCTTAAATCTGATAATGCAAAATGAGCAATAGCACAATAGAATTAATTTGATGTACGAAAATCGAAAAAAATTGCGAAAAACCGACCGATAAATTGTGAAAAATGATTCGGAAAAATTGCGACAAAAACTAATAATTTTAATTTTATATATTTTATTTTATTTCTTTATTTAATGAATAATTTATTGCTTTATATATTTAAGTAGAAAGGCTACCGCAATCCCAAAATCCCTTGTTGTTTCACTTCAACTTTGTACATTTAGATATAACATACGTGGGGTTCAAATATATAACTTGTATATATGTATATATAATAAATATATGTATGGTGTATGTATATATGTGTAGGTGTATATGTATAGTCAATATGGTGAAAAAAGGGAGAGCCAAAAACTGAAAGTGTGCACTTTTTATTTATTGGAATTTTCTTTTGTTTGCACCACTTTCAATAATCCGCACTCGTTACCTGTTGTGAATGCGTAGGCGGTTTGCCTGCGTTCACTTCCCTTTGGCAGATGATGCAGTTGCAGCTCATTCCCACGAAGCAGCAGCGATAATGTTGGCGTAGATGCAGCGGGGATGACGTCGACGTAGACGTAGCAGCGATGTTGGTGCAGTAGTAGCGATGTTGTCGGCGAAGCAGCAGCGTTGATGACTCCGTTTACGTTGCAACGATGACGACAACGGCGTTGGTACAGCACCAGCGATGTTGTTGGCGGAACGTTTTGGGTTGATTACCCCGAATTTCACTGCCACTATTTTATGTGTGTGTGTTTTTTTTGGTTTTGCACCAATAGCGCTCGCAATTTAAAATTTTTAAAACTTTACCCCGCACTGTAAGTAGGAACGAGTATTTTTCTGAACGGTCTTCTATTCCGGTACTTTACACGGCACTTTTGAATTACCGGACACTTAGCTGCACTCGAAGCGGTGATTTGTGGCGACTTTCCTGTACGGCACTAGAAGCGGTAATTTGTAGCGGAACTTTCCCGTCACGATAATTTTGCCCGTAACTGTCTTAAACGCTTTGATACAATTTTTTATAACGCACTGTACCTACCGTTTACCAGTCTTCTTGCACACTTGTATATGTATATGCAATTATACCCTGGTTGGTAACGCGGCCTCCGCTTGCTTAGGCGCACAATGTAGATATGTATGTTGTTTTCTTTTTCACCACGCACCTTCTAGTTGTTTTGTTGGTGCACTTTTTTGTTCACTTTTAGCACTTGTCTTTTTTGTTATATAGGTTTAGGTAAGTATTTTGCTTTGATTATTAACACATATGTATGTATATATATTTTCTTTCCAGCAACCACACTGCACGTCACTTCTCTTTGTTTTTGTTCTTTCTATTCCTTTAGAAATTTGGTAAGTAGATTACACGTATATTTCACTTCTTTTCTTCCACACTTGTTGTCACGTATTTATGTATGTATGTCTGTATTTTGTATGTAATTATTATTTTATTAGTTTTCTATTTATCACTTCTTTTGTTTCTTTTTTATAGATTTGCCACTGTATATACCACTTCACTCACTCGATGGTTGATATGTCTATTGTTTGTTTATGTATTTAGCTTTATTTTGTTAAATGTTTTCCTTTTATTTAGGATCACTGCACTTTAGTAGCACCTTCACTTTAACTTTTTTGTAAGTGTATATATATATATATATATATGTGTTTCAATATATAACACAAATGTTATATTTATTGTATGTTATTTTTTCACTATCACTTTCACTGGGCCGAAAGCCGAAAACCGAGAACCGAAAAGAATTTACAGCAGGTAATTGGTAATGAGAAATAATAATTAATACACTATTAATTGTTTGCACTTTTTAAGTGTATTTAAGTTTAAAAATTTTTTTTTTTAATTAACGCACAAGTCCCTGCTCGGGCGCCATGAAATTTCTCAATGTTTTTTGAGATACGAAAAGGTTTGAGGGTGCGCGAATTAAATAAAACTCCAATTACCTGTGTCGCGAAAATTAAATTAAATTATTCCGAGAAATCAAAATAGCGTGCGTTCGGTTCAACGTGTATATTACGAGAGAGCTCTTTATTCTCTTTTTTGTGATCACTTAGTCTAAAACTTAAAGTAACGGTATTATAAATATGTATTTTAAAGGGTTAAGTATAATTTTGGCGCAATTTCATTAAATGAAGTAATAGATTAAGGTAAGTAATAGAATAATGTAATATAAATGTATTATTAGGGTAAGTAATAGAGTAAGGTAATATAAATGTATTATTAGGGTAAGTATGATTTTTATAATTCAATAATTTAATTCAATTTCTTATATGCCAATACAATTCATTTTCTTATTTTAAGTTTTAGGTTTTTACAATTATGTGTATATATGTCGCTTGACGCAACATACTCATTATGTTTTTATTTGTCGATAATCAAATTGCAAGAAAGTGAACTTTGATCTTAAATCTGATAAAATACAAAATAAATGATTATGAATAAATACTCATTATGTTTTTATTTGTCGATAATCAAATTGCATGAAAGTGAACTTTGATCTTAAATCTGATAAAAATACAAAATAAATGATTATGAATAAGTGCTATTTATGTTTTTATTTGTCGATAAACAACTTGCAAGTAAGTGAACTTTGATCTTAAAATATTTGTCGATAAAGAACTCGCAAGAAAGTGAACTTTTATCTTAAATCTGATAAAATACAAAATAAATGATTATGAGTAAATATTCTATATGTTTTTGTTTGTCGATAATCAACTTGCAAGAAAGTGAACTTTGATCATTTATCTGATAAAATACAAAATAAATTATTATGAATAAATATTCTTTATGTTTTTATTTGTCGATAATCAACTTGCAAGAAAGTGGACTTTGATCTTAAATCTGATAAAATACAAAATAAATGATTATGAATAAATATTCTTTATGTTTTTATTTGTCGATATTCAACTTGCAAGAAAGTGAACTTTGATCTTAACTCTGATAAAATACAAAATAAAGGATTATAAATAACTATTCTTTATGTTTTTATTTGTCGATATTCAACTTGCAAGAAAGTGAACTTTGATCATTAATCTGATAAAAATACAAAATAAATGATTATGAATAAATGCTATTTATGTTTTTATTTGTCGATAATCAACTTCCAAGAAAGTGAACTTTGATCTTAAATCTGATAAAATACAAAATAAATGATTATTAATAAATATTCTTTATGTTTTTATTTGTCGATAATCAAGTTGCAAGAAAGTGAACTTTGATCTTAAATCTGATAAAATACAAAATAAATGATTATGAATAAATATTCTTTATGTTTTTATTTGTCGATATTAAACTTGCAAGAAAGTGAACTTCGATCTTAACTCTGATAAAATACAAAATAAAGGATTATAAATAACTATTCTTTATGTTTTTATTTGTCGATATTCAACTTGCAAGAAAGTGAACTTTGATCATAAATCTGATAAAAATACAAAATAAATGATTATGAATAAATGCTATTTCTGTTTTTATTTGTCGATAATCAACTTCCAAGAAAGTGAACTTTGATCATAAATCTGATAAAAATACAAAATAAATGATTATGAATAAATGCTATTTATGTTTTTATTTGTCGACAACTTGCAAGTAAGTAAACTTTGATCTTAAAATATTTGTCGATAAAGAACTTGCAAGAAAGTGAACTTTTATCTTAAATCTGATAAAATATAAAATAAATGATTATGAATAAATATTCTTTATGTTTCTATTTGTCGATAAACAACTTGCAAGAAAGTGAACTTTGATCTTAACTCTGATAAAATACAAAATAAACTTGCAAGAAAGTGAACTTTGATCATAAATCTGATAAAATACAAAATACATGATTATGTATAAATATGCTTTATGTTTTTATTTGTCGATAAAGAACTTGCAAGAAAGTGAACTTTGATCTTAAATCTGATAAAATACAAAATAAATGATTATGAATAAATATTCTTTATTTTTCTATTTGTCGATACACAATTTGCAAGAAAGTGAACTTTGATCTTAAATCTGATAAAATACAAAATAAATGATTATGAATAAATACTCATTATGTTTTTATTTGTCGATAATCAAATTGCATAAAGGTGAACTTTGATCTTAAATCTGATAAAAATACAAAATAAATGATTATGAATAAGTGCTATTTATGTTTTTATTTGTCGATAAACAACTTGCAAGTAATTGAACTTTGATCTTAAAATATTTGTCGATAAAGAACTCGCAAGAAAGTGAACTTTTATCTTAAATCTGATAAAATACAAAATAAATGATTATGAGTAAATATTCTATATGTTTTTGTTTGTCGATAATCAACTTGCAAGAAAGTGAACTTTGATCATTTATCTGATAAAATACAAAATAAATTATTATGAATAAATATTCTTTATGTTTTTATTTGTCGATAATCAACTTGCAAGAAAGTGGACTTTGATCTTAAATCTGATAAAATACAAAATAAATGATTATGAATAAATATTCTTTATGTTTTTATTTGTCGATATTCAACTTGCAAGAAAGTGAACTTTGATCTTAACTCTGATAAAATACAAAATAAAGGATTATAAATAACTATTATTTATGTTTTTATTTGTCGATATTCAACTTGCAAGAAAGTGAACTTTGATCATTAATCTGATAAAAATACAAAATAAATGATTATGAATAAATGCTATTTATGTTTTTATTTGTCGATAATCAACTTCCAAGAAAGTGAACTTTGATCTTAAATCTGATAAAATACAAAATAAATGATTATTAATAAATATTCTTTATGTTTTTATTTGTCGATAATCAAGTTGCAAGAAAGTGAACTTTGATCTTAAATCTGATAAAATACAAAATAAATGATTATGAATAAATATTCTTTATGTTTTTATTTGTCGATATTAAACTTGCAAGAAAGTGAACTTCGATCTTAACTCTGATAAAATACAAAATAAAGGATTATAAATAACTATTCTTTATGTTTTTATTTGTCGATATTCAACTTGCAAGAAAGTGAACTTTGATCATAAATCTGATAAAAATACAAAATAAATGATTATGAATAAATGCTATTTCTGATAAAAATACAAAATAAATGATTATGAATAAATGCTATTTCTGTTTTTATTTGTCGATAATCAACTTCCAAGAAAGTGAACTTTGATCATAAATCTGATAAAAATACAAAATAAATGATTATGAATAAATGCTATTTATGGTTTTATTTGTCGATAATCAACTTCCAAGAAAGTGAACTTTGATCTTAAATCTGATAAAATACAAAATAAATGATTATTAATAAATATTCTTTATGTTTTTATTTGTCGATAATCAAGTTGCAAGAAAGTGAACTTTGATCTTAACTCTGATAAAATACAAAATAAACTTGCAAGAAAGTGAACTTTGATCTTAAATCTGATAAAATACAAAATAAATGATTATGAATAAGTATTTCTTATGTTTTTATTTGTCGATATTCAACTTGCAAGAAAGTGAACTTTGATCATAAATCTGATAAAATACAAAATACATGATTATGTATAAATATGCTTTATATTTTTATTTGTCGATAAAGAACTTGCAAGATTCACTTTCTGGAAGAAAGATCTTAAATCTGATAAAATACAAAATAAATGATTATGAATAAATATTCTTTATGTTTCTATTTGTCGATAAAGAACTTGCAGGAAAGTGAACTTTGATCTTAAATCTGATAAAAATACAAAATACATGATTATGAATAAATATTAATTATGTTTTTAATTGTCGATAATCAAATTGCATAATTGAACTTGGAAGAAAGTGAACTTTGATCTTAAATCTGATAATGCAAAATGAGCAATAGCACAATAGAATTAATTTGATGTACGAAAATCGAAAAAAATTGCGAAAAACCGACCGATAAATTGTGAAAAATGATTCGGAAAAATTGCGACAAAAACTAATAATTTTAATTTTATATATTTTATTTTATTTCTTTATTTAATGAATAATTTATTGCTTTATATATTTAAGTAGAAAGGCTACCGCAATCCCAAAATCCCTTGTTGTTTCACTTCAACTTTGTACATTTAGATATAACATACGTGGGGTTCAAATATATAACTTGTATATATGTATATATAATAAATATATGTATGGTGTATGTATATATGTGTAGGTGTATATGTATAGTCAATATGGTGAAAAAAGGGAGAGCCAAAAACTGAAAGTGTGCACTTTTTATTTATTGGAATTTTCTTTTGTTTGCACCACTTTCAATAATCCGCACTCGTTACCTGTTGTGAATGCGTAGGCGGTTTGCCTGCGTTCACTTCCCTTTGGCAGATGATGCACTTGCAGCTCATTCCCACGAAGCAGCAGCGATAATGTTGGCGTAGATGCAGCGGGGATGACGTCGACGTAGACGTAGCAGCGATGTTGGTGCAGTAGTAGCGATGTTGTCGGCGAAGCAGCAGCGTTGATGACTCCGTTTACGTTGCAACGATGACGACAACGGCGTTGGTACAGCACCAGCGATGTTGTTGGCGGAACGTTTTGGGTTGATTACCCCGAATTTCACTGCCACTATTTTATGTGTGTGTGTTTTTTTTGTTTTGCACCAATAGCGCTCGCAATTTAAAATTTTTAAAACTTTACCCCGCACTGTAAGTAGGAACGAGTATTTTTCTGAACGGTCTTCTATTCCGGTACTTTACACGGCACTTTTGAATTACCGGACACTTAGCTGCACTCGAAGCGGTGATTTGTGGCGACTTTCCTGTACGGCACTAGAAGCGGTAATTTGTAGCGGAACTTTCCCGTCACGATAATTTTGCCCGTAACTGTCTTAAACGCTTTGATACAATTTTTTATAACGCACTGTACCTACCGTTTACCAGTCTTCTTGCACACTTGTATATGTAGTTATATGCAATTATACCCTGGTTGGTAACGCGGCCTCCGCTTGCTTAGGCGCACAATGTAGATATGTATGTTGTTTTCTTTTTCACCACGCACCTTCTAGTTGTTTTGTTGGTGCACTTTTTTGCTCACTTTTAGCACTTGTCTTTTTTGTTATATAGGTTTAGGTAAGTATTTTGCTTTGATTATTAACACATATGTATGTATGTATATATATTTTCTTTCCAGCAACCACACTGCACGTCACTTCTCTTTGTTTTTGTTCTTTCTATTCCTTTAGAAATTTGGTAAGTAGATTACACGTATATTTCACTTCTTTTCTTCCACACTTGTTGTCACGTATTTATGTATGTATGTCTGTATTTTGTATGTAATTATTATTTTATTAGTTTCCTATTTATCACTTCTTTTGTTTCTTTTTTATAGATTTGCCACTGTATATACCACTTCACTCACTCGATGGTTGATATGTCTATTGTTTGTTTATGTATTTAGCTTTATTTTGTTAAATATTTTCCTTTTATTTAGGATCACTGCACTTTAGTAGCACCTTCACTTTAACTTTTTTGTAAGTGTATATATATATATATATATATATATATATATATATATATATATATATATGTGTTTCAATATATAACACAAATGTTATATTTATTGTATGTTATTTTTTCACTATCACTTTCACTGGGCCGAAAGCCGAAAACCGAGAACCGAAAAGAATTTACAGCAGGTAATTGGTAATGAGAAATAATAATTAATACACTATTAATTGTTTGCACTTTTTAAGTGTATTTAAGTTTAAAATTTTTTTTTTTTAATTAACGCACAAGTCCCTGCTCGGGCGCCATGAAATTTCTCAATGTTTTTTGAGATACGAAAAGGTTTGGGGGTGCGCGAATTAAATAAAACTCCAATTACCTGTGTCGCGAAAATTAAATTAAATTATTCCAAGAAATCAAAATAGCGTGCGTTCGGTTCAACGTGTATATTACGAGAGAGCTCTTTATTCTCTTTTTTGTGATCACTTAGTCTAAAACTTAAAGTAACGGTATTATAAATATGTATTTTAAAGGGGTAAGTATAATTTTGGCGCAATTTCATTAAATGAAGTAATAGATTAAGGTAAGTAATAGAATAATGTAATATAAATGTATTATTAGGGTAAGTAATAGAGTAAGGTAATATAAATGTATTATTAGGGTAAGTATGATTTTTATAATTCAATAATTTAATTCAATTTCTTATATGCCAATACAATTCATTTTCTTATTTTAAGTTTTAGGTTTTTACAATTATGTGTATATATGTCGCTTGACGCAACATACTCATTATGTTTTTATTTGTCGATAATCAAATTGCAAGAAAGTGAACTTTGATCTTAAATCTGATAAAAATACAAAATAAATGATTATGAATAAGTGCTATTTATGTTTTTATTTGTCGATAAACAACTTGCAAGTAAGTAAACTTTGATCTTAAAATATTTGTCGATAAAGAACTTGCAAGAAAGTGAAGTTTTATCTTAAATCTGATAAAATATAAAATAAATGATTATGAATAAATACTCTTTATGTTTCTATTTGTCGATAAACAACTTGCAAGAAAGTGAACTTTGATCTTAACTCTGATAAAATACAAAATAAACTTGCAAGAAAGTGAACTTTGATCATAAATCTGATAAAATACAAAATACATGATTATGTATAAATATGCTTTATGTTTTTATTTGTCGATAAAGAACTTGCAAGAAAGTGAACTTTGATCTTAAATCTGATAAAATACAAAATAAATGATTATGAATAAATATTCTTTATTTTTCTATTTGTCGATACACAATTTGCAAGAAAGTGAACTTTGATCTTAAATCTGATAAAATACAAAATAAATGATTATGAATAAATACTCATTATGTTTTTATTTGTCGATAATCAAATTGCATGAAAGTGAACTTTGATCTTAAATCTGATAAAAATACAAAATAAATGATTATGAATAAATGCTATTTCTGTTTTTATTTGTCGATAATCAACTTCCAAGAAAGTGAACTTTGATCATAAATCTGATAAAAATACAAAATAAATGATTATGAATAAATGCTATTTATGTTTTTATTTGTCGATATTAAACTTGCAAGAAAGTGAACTTCGATCTTAACTCTGATAAAATACAAAATAAAGGATTAACTATAAATAACTATTCTTTATGTTTTTATTTGTCGATATTCAACTTGCAAGAAAGTGAACTTTGATCTTAAATCTAATAAAAATACAAAATAAATGAAAAATAAATATTCTCTATGCTTTTATTTGTCGATAAAATACTTGCAAGAAAGTGAACTTTGATCTTAAATCTGATAAAATACAAAATAAATGATTATGAATAAATACTCAGTATGTTTTTATTTGTCGATAATCAAATTGCAAGAAAGTGAATTTTGATCTTAAATCTGATAATAATACAAAATAAATGATTATGAATAAATACTCATTATGTTTTTAATTGTCGATAATCAAATTGCAAGAAAGTGAACTTTGATCTTAAATCTAATAAAAACACAAAATAAATGATTATGAATAAATGCTATTTCTGTTTTTATTTGTCGATAATCAACTTCCAAGAAAGTGAACTTTGATCATAAATCTGATAAAAATACAAAATAAATGATTATGAATAAATGCTATTTATGTTTTTATTTGTTGATAATCAACTTGCAAGAAAGTGAACTTTGATCTTAACTCTGATAAAATACAAAATAAACTTGCAAGAAAGTGAACTTTGATCTTAAATCTGATAAAATACAAAATAAATGATTATGAATAAGTATTTCTTATGTTTTTATTTGTCGATATTCAACTTGCAAGAAAGTGAACTTTGATCATAAATCTGATAAAATACAAAATACATGATTATGTATAAATATGCTTTATATTTTTATTTGTCGATAAAGAACTTGCAAGATTCACTTTCTGGAAGAAAGATCTTAAATCTGATAAAATACAAAATAAATGATTATGAATAAATACTCTTTATGTTTCTATTTGTCCATAAACAACTTGCAAGAAAGTGAACTTTGATCTTAACTCTGATAAAATACAAAATAAACTTGCAAGAAAGTGAACTTTGATCATAAATCTGATAAAATACAAAATACATGATTATGTATAAATATGCTTTATGTTTTTATTTGTCGATAAAGAACTTGCAAGAAAGTGAACTTTGATCTTAAATCTGATAAAATACAAAATAAATGATTATGAATAAATATTCTTTATGTTTCTATTTGTCGATAAAGAACTTGCAGGAAAGTGAACTTTGATCTTAAATCTGATAAAAATACAAAATACATGATTATGAATAAATATTCATTATGTTTTTAATTGTCGATAATCAAATTGCATAATTGAACTTGGAAGAAAGTGAACTTTGATCTTAAATCTGATAATGCAAAATGAGCAATAGCACAATAGAATTAATTTGATGTACGAAAATCGAAAAAAATTGCGAAAAACCGACCGATAAATTGTGAAAAATGATTCGGAAAAATTGCGACAAAAACTAATAATTTTAATTTTATATATTTTATTTTATTTCTTTATTTAATGAATAATTTATTGCTTTATATATTTAAGTAGAAAGGCTACCGCAATCCCAAAATCCCTTGTTGTTTCACTTCAACTTTGTACATTTAGATATAACATACGTGGGGTTCAAATATATAACTTGTATATATGTATATATAATAAATATATGTATGGTGTATGTATATATGTGTAGGTGTATATGTATAGTCAATATGGTGAAAAAAGGGAGAGCCAAAAACTGAAAGTGTGCACTTTTTATTTATTGGAATTTTCTTTTGTTTGCACCACTTTCAATAATCCGCACTCGTTACCTGTTGTGAATGCGTAGGCGGTTTGCCTGCGTTCACTTCCCTTTGGCACTGCATCATCTGCCATTCAGCTCATTCCCACGAAGCAGCAGCGATAATGTTGGCGTAGATGCAGCGGGGATGACGTCGACGTAGACGTAGCAGCGATGTTGGTGCAGTAGTAGCGATGTTGTCGGCGAAGCAGCAGCGTTGATGACTCCGTTTACGTTGCAACGATGACGACAACGGCGTTGGTACAGCACCAGCGATGTTGTTGGCGGAACGTTTTGGGTTGATTACCCCGAATTTCACTGCCACTATTTTATGTGTGTGTGTTTTTTTTGTTTTGCACCAATAGCGCTCGCAATTTAAAATTTTTAAAACTTTACCCCGCACTGTAAGTAGGAACGAGTATTTTTCTGAACGGTCTTCTATTCCGGTACTTTACACGGCACTTTTGAATTACCGGACACTTAGCTGCACTCGAAGCGGTGATTTGTGGCGACTTTCCTGTACGGCACTAGAAGCGGTAATTTGTAGCGGAACTTTCCCGTCACGATAATTTTGCCCGTAACTGTCTTAAACGCTTTGATACAATTTTTTATAACGCACTGTACCTACCGTTTACCAGTCTTCTTGCACACTTGTATATGTATATGCAATTATACCCTGGTTGGTAACGCGGCCTCCGCTTGCTTAGGCGCACAATGTAGATATGTATGTTGTTTTCTTTTTCACCACGCACCTTCTAGTTGTTTTGTTGGTGCACTTTTTTGCTCACTTTTAGCACTTGTCTTTTTTGTTATATAGGTTTAGGTAAGTATTTTGCTTTGATTATTAACACATATGTATGTATGTATATATATTTTCTTTCCAGCAACCACACTGCACGTCACTTCTCTTTGTTTTTGTTCTTTCTATTCCTTTAGAAATTTGGTAAGTAGATTACACGTATATTTCACTTCTTTTCTTCCACACTTGTTGTCACGTATTTATGTATGTATGTCTGTATTTTGTATGTAATTATTATTTTATTAGTTTCCTATTTATCACTTCTTTTGTTTCTTTTTTATAGATTTGCCACTGTATATACCACTTCACTCACTCGATGGTTGATATGTCTATTGTTTGTTTATGTATTTAGCTATATTTTGTTAAATATTTTCCTTTTATTTAGGATCACTGCACTTTAGTAGCACCTTCACTTTAACTTTTTTGTAAGTGTATATATATATATATATATATATATATATATATATATATATATATATATATATATATGTTTCAATATATAACACAAATGTTATATTTATTGTATGTTATTTTTTCACTATCACTTTCACTGGGCCGAAAGCCGAAAACCGAGAACCGAAAAGAATTTACAGCAGGTAATTGGTAATGAGAAATAATAATTAATACACTATTAATTGTTTGCACTTTTTAAGTGTATTTAAGTTTAAAAATTTTTTTTTTTTTAATTAACGCACAAGTCCCTGCTCGGGCGCCATGAAATTTCTCAATGTTTTTTGAGATACGAAAAGGTTTGGGGGTGCGCGAATTAAATAAAACTCCAATTACCTGTGTCGCGAAAATTAAATTAAATTATTCCGAGAAATCAAAATAGCGTGCGTTCGGTTCAACGTGTATATTACGAGAGAGCTCTTTATTCTCTTTTTTGTGATCACTTAGTCTAAAACTTAAAGTAACGGTATTATAAATATGTATTTTAAAGGGGTAAGTATAATTTTGGCGCAATTTCATTAAATGAAGTAATAGATTAAGGTAAGTAATAGAATAATGTAATATAAATGTATTATTAGGGTAAGTAATAGAGTAAGGTAATATAAATGTATTATTAGGGTAAGTATGATTTTTATAATTCAATAATTTAATTCAATTTCTTATATGCCAATACAATTCATTTTCTTATTTTAAGTTTTAGGTTTTTACAATTATGTGTATATATGTCGCTTGACGCAACATACTCATTATGTTTTTATTTGTCGATAATCAAATTGCAAGAAAGTGAACTTTGATCTTAAATCTGATAAAAATACAAAATAAATGATTATGAATAAGTGCTATTTATGTTTTTATTTGTCGATAAACAACTTGCAAGTAAGTAAACTTTGATCTTAAAATATTTGTCGATAAAGAACTTGCAAGAAAGTGAACTTTTATCTTAAATCTGATAAAATATAAAATAAATGATTATGAATAAATATTCTTTATGTTTCTATTTGTCGATAAACAACTTGCAAGAAAGTGAACTTTGATCTTAACTCTGATAAAATACAAAATAAACTTGCAAGAAAGTGAACTTTGATCATAAATCTGATAAAATACAAAATACATGATTATGTATAAATATGCTTTATGTTTTTATTTGTCGATAAAGAACTTGCAAGAAAGTGAACTTTGATCTTAAATCTGATAAAATACAAAATAAATGATTATGAATAAATATTCTTTATTTTTCTATTTGTCGATACACAATTTGCAAGAAAGTGAACTTTGATCTTAAATCTGATAAAATACAAAATAAATGATTATGAATAAATACTCATTATGTTTTTATTTGTCGATAATCAAATTGCATGAAAGTGAACTTCGATCTTAAATCTGATAAAAATACAAAATAAATGATTATGAATAAATATTCTATATGTTTTTATTTGTCGATAAAGAACTTGCAAGAAAGTGAACTTTGATCTTAAATCTGATAAAATACAAAATAAATGATTATGAATAAATATTCTTTATTTTTCTATTTGTCGATACACAATTTGCAAGAAAGTGAACTTTGATCTTAAATCTGATAAAATACAAAATAAATGATTATGAATAAATACTCATTATGTTTTTATTTGTCGATAATCAAATTGCATGAAAGTGAACTTTGATCTTAAATCTGATAAAAATACAAAATAAATGATTATGAATAAGTGCTATTTATGTTTTTATTTGTCGATAAACAACTTGCAAGTAAGTGAACTTTGATCTTAAAATATTTGTCGATAAAGAACTCGCAAGAAAGTGAACTTTTATCTTAAATCTGATAAAATACAAAATAAATGATTATGAGTAAATATTCTATATGTTTTTGTTTGTCGATAATCAACTTGCAAGAAAGTGAACTTTGATCATTAATCTGATAAAAATACAAAATAAATGATTATGAATAAATGCTATTTATGTTTTTATTTGTCGACAATCAACTTCCAAGAAAGTGAACTTTGATCTTAAATCTGATAAAATACAAAATAAATGATTAGGAATAAATGCTATTTCTGTTTTTATTTGTCGATAATCAACTTCCAAGAAAGTGAACTTTGATCATAAATCTGATAAAAATACAAAATAAATGATTATGAATAAATGCTATTTATGTTTTTATTTGTCGATATTTAACTTGCAAGAAAGTGAACTTCGATCTTAACTCTGATAAAATACAAAATAAAGGATTATAAATAACTATTCTTTATGTTTTTATTTGTCGATATTCAACTTGCAAGAAAGTGAACTTTGATCATAAATCTGATAAAAACACAAAATAAATGATTATGAATAAATGCTATTTCTGTTTTTATTTGTCGATAATCAACTTCCAAGAAAGTGAACTTTGATCATAAATCTGATAAAAATACAAAATAAATGATTATGAATAAATGCTATTTATATTTTTATTTGTCGATAATCAACTTGCAAGAAAGTGAACTTTGATCTTAACTCTGATAAAATACAAAATAAACTTGCAAGAAAGTGAACTTTGATCTTAAATCTGATAAAATACAAAATAAATGATTATGAATAAGTATTTCTTATGTTTTTATTTGTCGATATTCAACTTGCAAGAAAGTGAACTTTGATCATAAATCTGATAAAATACAAAATACATGATTATGTATAAATATGCTTTATATTTTTATTTGTCGATAAAGAACTTGCAAGATTCACTTTCTGGAAGAAAGATCTTAAATCTGATAAAATACAAAATAAATGATTATGAATAAATATTCTTTATGTTTCTATTTGTCGATAAAGAACTTGCAGGAAAGTGAACTTTGATCTTAAATCTGATAAAAATACAAAATACATGATTATGAATAAATATTCATTATGTTTTTAATTGTCGATAATCAAATTGCATAATTGAACTTGGAAGAAAGTGAACTTTGATCTTAAATCTGATAATGCAAAATGAGCAATAGCACAATAGAATTAATTTGATGTACGAAAATCGAAAAAAATTGCGAAAAACCGACCGATAAATTGTGAAAAATGATTCGGAAAAATTGCGACAAAAACTAATAATTTTAATTTTATATATTTTATTTTATTTCTTTATTTAATGAATAATTTATTGCTTTATATATTTAAGTAGTAAGGCTACCGCAATCCCAAAATCCCTTGTTGTTTCACTTCAACTTTGTACATTTAGATATAACATACGTGGGGTTCAAATATATAACTTGTATATATGTATATATAATAAATATATGTATGGTGTATGTATATATGTGTAGGTGTATATGTATAGTCAATATGGTGAAAAAAGGGAGAGCCAAAAACTGAAAGTGTGCACTTTTTATTTATTGGAATTTTCTTTTGTTTGCACCACTTTCAATAATCCGCACTCGTTACCTGTTGTGAATGCGTAGGCGGTTTGCCTGCGTTCACTTCCCTTTGGCAGATGATGCAGTTGCAGCTCATTCCCACGAAGCAGCAGCGATAATGTTGGCGTAGATGCAGCGGGGATGACGTCGACGTAGACGTAGCAGCGATGTTGGTGCAGTAGTAGCGATGTTGTCGGCGAAGCAGCAGCGTTGATGACTCCGTTTACGTTGCAACGATGACGACAACGGCGTTGGTACAGCACCAGCGATGTTGTTGGCGGAACGTTTTGGGTTGATTACCCCGAATTTCACTGCCACTATTTTATGTGTGTGTGTTTTTTTTGTTTTGCACCAATAGCGCTCGCAATTTAAAATTTTTAAAACTTTACCCCGCACTGTAAGTAGGAACGAGTATTTTTCTGAACGGTCTTCTATTCCGGTACTTTACACGGCACTTTTGAATTACCGGACACTTAGCTGCACTCGAAGCGGTGATTTGTGGCGACTTTCCTGTACGGCACTAGAAGCGGTAATTTGTAGCGGAACTTTCCCGTCACGATAATTTTGCCCGTAACTGTCTTAAACGCTTTGATACAATTTTTTATAACGCACTGTACCTACCGTTTACCAGTCTTCTTGCACACTTGTATATGTATATGCAATTATACCCTGGTTGGTAACGCGGCCTCCGCTTGCTTAGGCGCACAATGTAGATATGTATGTTGTTTTCTTTTTCACCACGCACCTTCTAGTTGTTTTGTTGGTGCACTTTTTTGCTCACTTTTAGCACTTGTCTTTTTTGTTATATAGGTTTAGGTAAGTATTTTGCTTTGATTATTAACACATATGTATGTATGTATATATATTTTCTTTCCAGCAACCACACTGCACGTCACTTCTCTTTGTTTTTGTTCTTTCTATTCCTTTAGAAATTTGGTAAGTAGATTACACGTATATTTCACTTCTTTTCTTCCACACTTGTTGTCACGTATTTATGTATGTATGTCTGTATTTTGTATGTAATTATTATTTTATTAGTTTCCTATTTATCACTTCTTTTGTTTCTTTTTTATAGATTTGCCACTGTATATACCACTTCACTCACTCGATGGTTGATATGTCTATTGTTTGTTTATGTATTTAGCTTTATTTTGTTAAATATTTTCCTTTTATTTAGGATCACTGCACTTTAGTAGCACCTTCACTTTAACTTTTTTGTAAGTGTATATATATATATATATATATATATATATATATATATATATATATATGTGTTTCAATATATAACACAAATGTTATATTTATTGTATGTTATTTTTTCACTATCACTTTCACTGGGCCGAAAGCCGAAAACCGAGAACCGAAAAGATTTTACAGCAGGTAATTGGTAATGAGAAATAATAATTAATACACTATTAATTGTTTGCACTTTTTAAGTGTATTTAAGTTTAAAAATTTTTTTTTTTTTAATTAACGCACAAGTCCCTGCTCGGGCGCCATGAAATTTCTCAATGTTTTTTGAGATACGAAAAGGTTTGGGGGTGCGCGAATTAAATAAAACTCCAATTACCTGTGTCGCGAAAATTAAATTAAATTATTCCGAGAAATCAAAATAGCGTGCGTTCGGTTCAACGTGTATATTACGAGAGAGCTCTTTATTCTCTTTTTTGTGATCACTTAGTCTAAAACTTAAAGTAACGGTATTATAAATATGTATTTTAAAGGGGTAAGTATAATTTTGGCGCAATTTCATTAAATGAAGTAATAGATTAAGGTAAGTAATAGAATAATGTAATATAAATGTATTATTAGGGTAAGTAATAGAGTAAGGTAATATAAATGTATTATTAGGGTAAGTATGATTTTTATAATTCAATAATTTAATTCAATTTCTTATATGCCAATACAATTCATTTTCTTATTTTAAGTTTTAGGTTTTTACAATTATGTGTATATATGTCGCTTGACGCAACATACTCATTATGTTTTTATTTGTCGATAATCAAATTGCAAGAAAGTGAACTTTGATCTTAAATCTGATAAAAATACAAAATAAATGATTATGAATAAGTGCTATTTATGTTTTTATTTGTCGATAAACAACTTGCAAGTAAGTAAACTTTGATCTTAAAATATTTGTCGATAAAGAACTTGCAAGAAAGTGAACTTTTATCTTAAATCTGATAAAATATAAAATAAATGATTATGAATAAATATTCTTTATGTTTCTATTTGTCGATAAACAACTTGCAAGAAAGTGAACTTTGATCTTAACTCTGATAAAATACAAAATAAACTTGCAAGAAAGTGAACTTTGATCATAAATCTGATAAAATACAAAATACATGATTATGTATAAATATGCTTTATGTTTTTATTTGTCGATAAAGAACTTGCAAGAAAGTGAACTTTGATCTTAAATCTGATAAAATACAAAATAAATGATTATGAATAAATATTCTTTATTTTTCTATTTGTCGATACACAATTTGCAAGAAAGTGAACTTTGATCTTAAATCTGATAAAATACAAAATAAATGATTATGAATAAATACTCATTATGTTTTTATTTGTCGATAATCAAATTGCATGAAAGTGAACTTCGATCTTAAATCTGATAAAAATACAAAATAAATGATTATGAATAAATATTCTATATGTTTTTATTTGTCGATAAAGAACTTGCAAGAAAGTGAACTTTGATCTTAAATCTGATAAAATACAAAATAAATGATTATGAATAAATATTCTTTATTTTTCTATTTGTCGATACACAATTTGCAAGAAAGTGAACTTTGATCTTAAATCTGATAAAATACAAAATAAATGATTATGAATAAATACTCATTATGTTTTTATTTGTCGATAATCAAATTGCATGAAAGTGAACTTTGATCTTAAATCTGATAAAAATACAAAATAAATGATTATGAATAAGTGCTATTTATGTTTTTATTTGTCGATAAACAACTTGCAAGTAAGTGAACTTTGATCTTAAAATATTTGTCGATAAAGAACTCGCAAGAAAGTGAACTTTTATCTTAAATCTGATAAAATACAAAATAAATGATTATGAGTAAATATTCTATATGTTTTTGTTTGTCGATAATCAACTTGCAAGAAAGTGAACTTTGATCATTTATCTGATAAAATACAAAATAAATTATTATGAATAAATATTCTTTATGTTTTTATTTGTCGATAATCAACTTGCAAGAAAGTGGACTTTGATCTTAAATCTGATAAAATACAAAATAAATGATTATGAATAAATATTCTTTATGTTTTTATTTGTCGATATTCAACTTGCAAGAAAGTGAACTTTGATCTTAACTCTGATAAAATACAAAATAAAGGATTATAAATAACTATTCTTTATGTTTTTATTTGTCGATATTCAACTTGCAAGAAAGTGAACTTTGATCATTAATCTGATAAAAATACAAAATAAATGATTATGAATAAATGCTATTTATGTTTTTATTTGTCGACAATCAACTTCCAAGAAAGTGAACTTTGATCTTAAATCTGATAAAATACAAAATAAATGATTAGGAATAAATGCTATTTCTGTTATTATTTGTCGATAATCAACTTCCAAGAAAGTGAACTTTGATCATAAATCTGATAAAAATACAAAATAAATGATTATGAATAAATGCTATTTATGTTTTTATTTGTCGATATTAAACTTGCAAGAAAGTGAACTTCGATCTTAACTCTGATAAAATACAAAATAAAGGATTATAAATAACTATTCTTTATGTTTTTATTTGTCGATATTCAACTTGCAAGAAAGTGAACTTTGATCATAAATCTGATAAAAACACAAAATAAATGATTATGAATAAATGCTATTTCTGTTTTTATTTGTCGATAATCAACTTCCAAGAAAGTGAACTTTGATCATAAATCTGATAAAAATACAAAATAAATGATTATGAATAAATGCTATTTATGTTTTTATTTGTCGATAATCAACTTGCAAGAAAGTGAACTTTGATCTTAACTCTGATAAAATACAAAATAAACTTGCAAGAAAGTGAACTTTGATCTTAAATCTGATAAAATACAAAATAAATGATTATGAATAAGTATTTCTTATGTTTTTATTTGTCGATATTCAACTTGCAAGAAAGTGAACTTTGATCATAAATCTGATAAAATACAAAATACATGATTATGTATAAATATGCTTTATATTTTTAATTGTCGATAAAGAACTTGCAAGATTCACTTTCTGGAAGAAAGATCTTAACTCTGATAAAATACAAAATAAACTTGCAAGAAAGTGAACTTTGATCTTAAATCTGATAAAATACAAAATAAATGATTATGAATAAGTATTTCTTATGTTTTTATTTGTCGATATTCAACTTGCAAGAAAGTGAACTTTGATCATAAATCTGATAAAATACAAAATACATGATTATGTATAAATATGCTTTATATTT
The DNA here is from genome assembly GCF_028554725.1 of Zeugodacus cucurbitae. Classification (NCBI taxonomy): domain Eukaryota; kingdom Metazoa; phylum Arthropoda; class Insecta; order Diptera; family Tephritidae; genus Zeugodacus; species Zeugodacus cucurbitae. Next base: position 34,960,797 of record NC_071668.1, read on the forward strand.
TTATTTGTCGATAAAGAACTTGCAAGATTCACTTTCTGGAAGAAAGATCTTAAATCTGATAAAATACAAAATAAATGATTATGAATAAATATTCTTTATGTTTCTATTTGTCGATAAAGAACTTGCAGGAAAGTGAACTTTGATCTTAAATCTGATAAAAATACAAAATACATGATTATGAATAAATATTCATTATGTTTTTAATTGTCGATAATCAAATTGCATAATTGAACTTGGAAGAAAGTGAACTTTGATCTTAAATCTGATAATGCAAAATGAGCAATAGCACAATAGAATTAATTTGATGTACGAAAATCGAAAAAAATTGCGAAAAACCGACCGATAAATTGTGAAAAATGATTCGGAAAAATTGCGACAAAAACTAATAATTTTAATTTTATATATTTTATTTTATTTCTTTATTTAATGAATAATTTATTGCTTTATATATTTAAGTAGAAAGGCTACCGCAATCCCAAAATCCCTTGTTGTTTCACTTCAACTTTGTACATTTAGATATAACATACGTGGGGTTCAAATATATAACTTGTATATATGTATATATAATAAATATATGTATGGTGTATGTATATATGTGTAGGTGTATATGTATAGTCAATATGGTGAAAAAAGGGAGAGCCAAAAACTGAAAGTGTGCACTTTTTATTTATTGGAATTTTCTTTTGTTTGCACCACTTTCAATAATCCGCACTCGTTACCTGTTGTGAATGCGTAGGCGGTTTGCCTGCGTTCACTTCCCTTTGGCAGATGATGCAGTTGCAGCTCATTCCCACGAAGCAGCAGCGATAATGTTGGCGTAGATGCAGCGGGGATGACGTCGACGTAGACGTAGCAGCGATGTTGGTGCAGTAGTAGCGATGTTGTCGGCGAAGCAGCAGCGTTGATGACTCCGTTTACGTTGCAACGATGACGACAACGGCGTTGGTACAGCACCAGCGATGTTGTTGGCGGAACGTTTTGGGTTGATTACCCCGAATTTCACTGCCACTATTTTATGTGTGTGTGTTTTTTTTGTTTTGCACCAATAGCGCTCGCAATTTAAAATTTTTAAAACTTTACACCGCACTGTAAGTAGGAACGAGTATTTTTCTGAACGGTCTTCTATTCCGGTACTTTACACGGCACTTTTGAATTACCGGACACTTAGCTGCACTCGAAGCGGTGATTTGTGGCGACTTTCCTGTACGGCACTAGAAGCGGTAATTTGTAGCGGAACTTTCCCGTCACGATAATTTTGCCCGTAACTGTCTTAAACGCTTTGATACAATTTTTTATAACGCACTGTACCTACCATTTACCAGTCTTCTTGCACACTTGTATATGTATATGCAATTATACCCTGGTTGGTAACGCGGCCTCCGCTTGCTTAGGCGCACAATGTAGATATGTATGTTGTTTTCTTTTTTACCACGCACCTTCTAGTTGTTTTGTTGGTGCACTTTTTTGCTCACTTTTAGCACTTGTCTTTTTTGTTATATAGGTTTAGGTAAGTATTTTGCTTTGATTATTAACACATATGTATGTATATATATTTTCTTTCCAGCAACCACACTGCACGTCACTTCTCTTTGTTTTTGTTCTTTCTATTCCTTTAGAAATTTGGTAAGTAGATTACACGTATATTTCACTTCTTTTCTTCCACACTTGTTGTCACGTATTTATGTATGTATGTCTGTATTTTGTATGTAATTATTATTTTATTAGTTTCCTATTTATCACTTCTTTTGTTTCTTTTTTATAGATTTGCCACTGTATATACCACTTCACTCACTCGATGGTTGATATGTCTATTGTTTGTTTATGTATTTAGCTTTATTTTGTTAAATATTTTCCTTTTATTTAGGATCACTGCACTTTAGTAGCACCTTCACTTTAACTTTTTTGTAAGTGTATATATATATATATATATATATATATTGTATGTATATTTGTGATATATATTGTATATTTCAATATATAACACAAATGTTATATTTATTGTATGTTATTTTTTCACTATCACTTTCACTGGGCCGAAAGCCGAAAACCGAGAACCGAAAAGAATTTACAGCAGGTAATTGGTAATGAGAAATAATAATTAATACACTATTAATTGTTTGCACTTTTTAAGTGTATTTAAGTTTAAGAATTTTTTTTTTTTTAATTAACGCACAAGTCCCTGCTCGGGCGCCATGAAATTTCTCAATGTTTTTTGAGATACGAAAAGGTTTGGGGGTGCGCGAATTAAATAAAACTCCAATTACCTGTGTCGCGAAAATTAAATTAAATTATTCCAAGAAATCAAAATAGCGTGCGTTCGGTTCAACGTGTATATTACGAGAGATCTCTTTATTCTCTTTATTCTCTTTTTTGTGATCACTTAGTCTAAAACTTAAAGTAACGGTATTATAAATATGTATTTTAAAGGGGTAAGTATAATTTTGGCGCAATTTCATTAAATGAAGTAATAGATTAAGGTAAGTAATAGAATAATGTAATATAAATGTATTATTAGGGTAAGTAATAGAGTAAGGTAATATAAATGTATTATTAGGGTAAGTATGATTTTTATAATTCAATAATTTAATTCAATTTCTTATATGCCAATACAATTCATTTTCTTATTTTAAGTTTTAGGTTTTTACAATTATGTGTATATATGTCGCTTGACGCAACATACTCATTATGTTTTTATTTGTCGATAATCAAATTGCAAGAAAGTGAACTTTGATCTTAAATCTGATAAAAATACAAAATAAATGATTATGAATAAGTGCTATTTATGTTTTTATTTGTCGATAAACAACTTGCAAGTAAGTAAACTTTGATCTTAAAATAATTGTCGATAAAGAACTTGCAAGAAAGTGAACTTTTATCTTAAATCTGATAAAATATAAAATAAATGATTATGAATAAATATTCTTTATGTTTCTATTTGTCGATAAACAACTTGCAAGAAAGTGAACTTTGATCTTAACTCTGATAAAATACAAAATAAACTTGCAAGAAAGTGAACTTTGATCATAAATCTGATAAAATACAAAATACATGATTATGTATAAATATGCTTTATGTTTTTATTTGTCGATAAAGAACTTGCAAGAAAGTGAACTTTGATCTTAAATCTGATAAAATACAAAATAAATGATTATGAATAAATATTCTTTATTTTTCTATTTGTCGATACACAATTTGCAAGAAAGTGAACTTTGATCTTAAATCTGATAAAATACAAAATAAATGATTATGAATAAATACTCATTATGTTTTTATTTGTCGATAATCAAATTGCATAAAGGTGAACTTTGATCTTAAATCTGATAAAAATACAAAATAAATGATTATGAATAAGTGCTATTTATGTTTTTATTTGTCGATAAACAACTTGCAAGTAATTGAACTTTGATCTTAAAATATTTGTCGATAAAGAACTCGCAAGAAAGTGAACTTTTATCTTAAATCTGATAAAATACAAAATAAATGATTATGAGTAAATATTCTATATGTTTTTGTTTGTCGATAATCAACTTGCAAGAAAGTGAACTTTGATCATTTATCTGATAAAATACAAAATAAATTATTATGAATAAATATTCTTTATGTTTTTATTTGTCGATAATCAACTTGCAAGAAAGTGGACTTTGATCTTAAATCTGATAAAATACAAAATAAATGATTATGAATAAATATTCTTTATGTTTTTATTTGTCGATATTCAACTTGCAAGAAAGTGAACTTTGATCTTAACTCTGATAAAATACAAAATAAAGGATTATAAATAACTATTATTTATGTTTTTATTTGTCGATATTCAACTTGCAAGAAAGTGAACTTTGATCATTAATCTGATAAAAATACAAAATAAATGATTATGAATAAATGCTATTTATGTTTTTATTTGTCGATAATCAACTTCCAAGAAAGTGAACTTTGATCTTAAATCTGATAAAATACAAAATAAATGATTATTAATAAATATTCTTTATGTTTTTATTTGTCGATAATCAAGTTGCAAGAAAGTGAACTTTGATCTTAAATCTGATAAAATACAAAATAAATGATTATGAATAAATATTCTTTATGTTTTTATTTGTCGATATTAAACTTGCAAGAAAGTGAACTTCGATCTTAACTCTGATAAAATACAAAATAAAGGATTATAAATAACTATTCTTTATGTTTTTATTTGTCGATATTCAACTTGCAAGAAAGTGAACTTTGATCATAAATCTGATAAAAATACAAAATAAATGATTATGAATAAATGCTATTTCTGATAAAAATACAAAATAAATGATTATGAATAAATGCTATTTCTGTTTTTATTTGTCGATAATCAACTTCCAAGAAAGTGAACTTTGATCATAAATCTGATAAAAATACAAAATAAATGATTATGAATAAATGCTATTTATGGTTTTATTTGTCGATAATCAACTTCCAAGAAAGTGAACTTTGATCTTAAATCTGATAAAATACAAAATAAATGATTATTAATAAATATTCTTTATGTTTTTATTTGTCGATAATCAAGTTGCAAGAAAGTGAACTTTGATCTTAAATCTGATAAAATACAAAATAAATGATTATGAATAAATATTCTTTATGTTTTTATTTGTCGATATTAAACTTGCAAGAAAGTGAACTTCGATCTTAACTCTGATAAAATACAAAATAAAGGATTATAAATAACTATTCTTTATGTTTTTATTTGTCGATATTCAACTTGCAAGAAAGTGAACTTTGATCATAAATCTGATAAAAACACAAAATAAATGATTATGAATAAATGCTATTTCTGTTTTTATTTGTCGATAATCAACTTCCAAGAAAGTGAACTTTGATCATAAATCTGATAAAAATACAAAATAAATGATTATGAATAAATGCTATTTATGTTTTTATTTGTCGATAATCAACTTGCAAGAAAGTGAACTTTGATCTTAACTCTGATAAAATACAAAATAAACTTGCAAGAAAGTGAACTTTGATCTTAAATCTGATAAAATACAAAATAAATGATTATGAATAAGTATTTCTTATGTTTTTATTTGTCGATATTCAACTTGCAAGAAAGTGAACTTTGATCATAAATCTGATAAAATACAAAATACATGATTATGTATAAATATGCTTTATATTTTTATTTGTCGATAAAGAACTTGCAAGATTCACTTTCTGGAAGAAAGATCTTAAATCTGATAAAATACAAAATAAATGATTATGAATAAATATTCTTTATGTTTCTATTTGTCGATAAAGAACTTGCAGGAAAGTGAACTTAAATCTGATAAAAATACAAAATACATGATTATGAATAAATATTCATTATGTTTTTAATTGTCGATAATCAAATTGCATAATTGAACTTGGAAGAAAGTGAACTTTGATCTTAAATCTGATAATGCAAAATGAGCAATAGCACAATAGAATTAATTTGATGTACGAAAATCGAAAAAAATTGCGAAAAACCGACCGATAAATTGTGAAAAATGATTCGGAAAAATTGCGACAAAAACTAATAATTTTAATTTTATATATTTTATTTTATTTCTTTATTTAATGAATAATTTATTGCTTTATATATTTAAGTAGAAAGGCTACCGCAATCCCAAAATCCCTTGTTGTTTCACTTCAACTTTGTACATTTAGATATAACATACGTGGGGTTCAAATATATAACTTGTATATATGTATATATAATAAATATATGTATGGTGTATGTATATATGTGTAGGTGTATATGTATAGTCAATATGGTGAAAAAAGGGAGAGCCAAAAACTGAAAGTGTGCACTTTTTATTTGTTGGAATTTTCTTTTGTTTGCACCACTTTCAATAATCCGCACTCGTTACCTGTTGTGAATGCGTAGGCGGTTTGCCTGCGTTCACTTCCTTTTGGCAGATGATGCAGTTGCAGCTCATTCCCACGAAGCAGCAGCGATAATGTTGGCGTAGATGCAGCGGGGATGACGTCGACGTAGACGTAGCAGCGATGTTGGTGCAGTAGTAGCGATGTTGTCGGCGAAGCAGCAGCGTTGATGACTCCGTTTACGTTGCAACGATGACGACAACGGCGTTGGTAAAGCACCAGCGATGTTGTTGGCGGAACGTTTTGGGTTGATTACCCCGAATTTCACTGCCACTATTTTATGTGTGTGTGTTTTTTTTTGTTTTGCACCAATAGCGCTCGCAATTTAAAATTTTTAAAACTTTACACCGCACTGTAAGTAGGAACGAGTATTTTTCTGAACGGTCTTCTATTCCGGTACTTTACACGGCACTTTTGAATTACCGGACACTTAGCTGCACTCGAAGCGGTGATTTGTGGCGACTTTCCTGTACGGCACTAGAAGCGGTAATTTGTAGCGGAACTTTCCCGTCACGATAATTTTGCCCGTAACTGTCTTAAACGCTTTGATACAATTTTTTATAACGCACTGTACCTACCGTTTACCAGTCTTCTTGCACACTTGTATATGTATATGCAATTATACCCTGGTTGGTAACGCGGCCTCCGCTTGCTTAGGCGCACAATGTAGATATGTATGTTGTTTTCTTTTTCACCACGCACCTTCTAGTTGTTTTGTTGGTGCACTTTTTTGCTCACTTTTAGCACTTGTCTTTTTTGTTATATAGGTTTAGGTAAGTATTTTGCTTTGATTATTAACACATATGTATGTATATATATTTTCTTTCCAGCAACCACACTGCACGTCACTTCTCTTTGTTTTTGTTCTTTCTATTCCTTTAGAAATTTGGTAAGTAGATTACACGTATATTTCACTTCTTTTCTTCCACACTTGTTGTCACGTATTTATGTATGTATGTCTGTATTTTGTATGTAATTATTATTTTATTAGTTTCCTATTTATCACTTCTTTTGTTTCTTTTTTATAGATTTGCCATTGTATATACCACTTCACTCACTCGATGGTTGATATGTCTATTGTTTGTTTATGTATTTAGCTTTATTTTGTTAAATATTTTCCTTTTATTTAGGATCACTGCACTTTAGTAGCACCTTCACTTTAACTTTTTTGTAAGTGTATATATATATATATATATATATATATTGTATGTATATTTGTGATATATATTGTATATTTCAATATATAACACAAATGTTATATTTATTGTATGTTATTTTTTCACTATCACTTTCACTGGGCCGAAAGCCGAAAACCGAGAACCGAAAAGAATTTACAGCAGGTAATTGGTAATGAGAAATAATAATTAATACACTATTAATTGTTTGCACTTTTTAAGTGTATTTAAGTTTAAAAATTTTTTTTTTTTTAATTAACGCACAAGTCCCTGCTCGGGCGCCATGAAATTTCTCAATGTTTTTTGAGATACGAAAAGGTTTGGGGGTGCGCGAATTAAATAAAACTCCAATTACCTGTGTCGCGAAAATTAAATTAAATTATTCCAAGAAATCAAAATAGCGTGCGTTCGGTTCAACGTGTATATTACGAGAGAGCTCTTTATTCTCTTTTTTGTGATCACTTAGTCTAAAACTTAAAGTAACGGTATTATAAATATGTATTTTAAAGGGGTAAGTATAATTTTGGCGCAATTTCATTAAATGAAGTAATAGATTAAGGTAAGTAATAAGAATAATGTAATATAAATGTATTATTAGGGTAAGTAATAGAGTAAGGTAATATAAATGTATTATTAGGGTAAGTATGATTTTTATAATTCAATAATTTAATTCAATTTCTTATATGCCAATACAATTCATTTTCTTATTTTAAGTTTTAGGTTTTTACAATTATGTGTATATATGTCGCTTGACGCAACATACTCATTATGTTTTTATTTGTCGATAATCAAATTGCAAGAAAGTGAACTTTGATCTTAAATCTGATAAAAATACAAAATAAATGATTATGAATAAGTGCTATTTATGTTTTTATTTGTCGATAAACAACTTGCAAGTAAGTAAACTTTGATCTTAAAATATTTGTCGATAAAGAACTTGCAAGAAAGTGAACTTTTATCTTAAATCTGATAAAATATAAAATAAATGATTATGAATAAATATTCTTTATATTTCTATTTGTCGATAAACAACTTGCAAGAAAGTGAACTTTGATCTTAACTCTGATAAAATACAAAATAAACTTGCAAGAAAGTGAACTTTGATCATAAATCTGATAAAATACAAAATACATGATTATGTATAAATATGCTTTATGTTTTTATTTGTCGATAAAGAACTTGCAAGAAAGTGAACTTTGATCTTAAATCTGATAAAATACAAAATAAATGATTATGAATAAATATTCTTTATTTTTCTATTTGTCGATACACAATTTGCAAGAAAGTGAACTTTGATCTTAAATCTGATAAAATACAAAATAAATGATTATGAATAAATACTCATTATGTTTTTATATGTCGATAATCAAATTGCATGAAAGTGAACTTTGATCTTAAATCTGATAAAAATACAAAATAAATGATTATGAATAAGTGCTATTTATGTTTTTATTTGTCGATAAACAACTTGCAAGTAAGTGAACTTTGATCTTAAAATATTTGTCGATAAAGAACTCGCAAGAAAGTGAACTTTTATCTTAAATCTGATAAAATACAAAATAAATGATTATGAGTAAATATTCTATATGTTTTTGTTTGTCGATAATCAACTTGCAAGAAAGTGAACTTTGATCATTTATCTGATAAAATACAAAATAAATTATTATGAATAAATATTCTTTATGTTTTTATTTGTCGATAATCAACTTGCAAGAAAGTGGACTTTGATCTTAAATCTGATAAAATACAAAATAAATGATTATGAATAAATATTCTTTATGTTTTGATTTGTCGATATTCAACTTGCAAGAAAGTGAACTTTGATCTTAACTCTGATAAAATACAAAATAAAGGATTATAAATAACTATTCTTTATGTTTTTATTTGTCGATATTCAACTTGCAAGAAAGTGAACTTTGATCATTAATCTGATAAAAATACAAAATAAATGATTATGAATAAATGCTATTTATGTTTTTATTTGTCGACAATCAACTTCCAAGAAAGTGAACTTTGATCTTAAATCTGATAAAATACAAAATAAATGATTAGGAATAAATATTCTTTATGTTTTTATTTGTCGATAATCAAGTTGCAAGAAAGTGAACTTTGATCTTAAATCTGATAAAATACAAAATAAATGATTATGAATAAATATTCTTTATGTTTTTATTTGTCGATATTAAACTTGCAAGAAAGTGAACTTCGATCTTAACTCTGATAAAATACAAAATAAAGGATTATAAATAACTATTCTTTATGTTTTTATTTGTCGATATTCAACTTGCAAGAAAGTGAATTTTGATCATAAATCTGATAAAAATACAAAATAAATGATTATGAATAAATGCTATTTATGTTTTTATTTGTCGATAATCAACTTCCAAGAAAGTGAACTTTGATCATAAATCTGATAAAAATACAAAATAAATGATTATGAATAAATGCTATTTATGTTTTTATTTGTCGATAAACAACTTGCAAGAAAGTGAACTTTTATCTTAAATCTGTAAAATACAAAATACATGATTATGTATAAATATGCTTTATGTTTTTATTTGTCGATAAAGAACTTGTAAGAAAGTGAACTTTGATCTTAAATCTGATAAAATACAAAATAAATGATTATGAATAAATATTCTTTATGTTTCTATTTGTCGATACACAACTTGCAAGAAAGTGAATTTGATCTTAAATCTGATAAAAATACAAAATAAATGATTATGAATAAATACTCATTATGTTTTTATTTGTCGATAATCAAATTGCAAGAAAGTGAACTTTGATCTTAAATCTGATAAAAATACAAAATAAATGATTATGAATAAGTGCTATTTATGTTTTTATTTGTCGATAAAGAACGTGCAAGAAAGTGAACTTTGATCTTAAATCTGATAAAATACAAAATAAATGATAATGAATAAATATTCTTTATGTTTTTATTTGTCGATATTCAACTTGCAAGAAAATGAACTTTGATCATAAATCTGATAAGATACAAAATACATGATTATGAATAAATATTCTATATGTTTCTATTTGTCGATAAACAACCTGCAAGAAAGTGAACTTTGATCTTAAATCTGATAAAATACAAAATACATGATTATGAATACATATTCTTTATGTTTTTATTTGTCGATAATCAACTTGCAAGAAAATGAACTTTGATCATAAATCTGATAAAATACAAAATACATGATTATGTATAAATATTCTTTATGTTTTTATTTGTCGATAAAATACTTGCAAGACAGTGAACATTGATCTTAAATCTGATAAAATACAAAATAAATGATTATGAATAAATATTCTTTATGTTTTTATTTGTCGATATTCAACTTGCAAGAAAGTGAACTTTGATCTTAAATCTGATAAAAATACAAAATAAATGATTATGAATAAATACTCATTATGTTTTTATTTGTCGATAATCAAATTGCACGAAAGTGAACTTTGATCTTAAATCTGATAAAAATACAAAATAAATGATGATAAATGCAATTTATGTTTTTATTTGTCGATAATCAACTTGTAAGGAAGTGAACTTTGATCATAAATCTGATAAAATACAAAATAAATGGTTATGAATAAATATTCTATATGTTTCTATTTGTCGATAAACAACCTGCGTTTCTTAAATCTGATAAAAATACAAAATAAATGATTATGAATAAATATTCATTATGTTTTTATTTGTCGATAATCAACTTGCAAAAAGTGAACTTTGATCTTAATTCTGATAAAAATACAAAATAAATGATTATGAATAAATGTTCTTTATGTTTTTATTTGTCGATATTCAACTTGCTAGAAAGTGAACTTTGATCTTAAATCTGATAAAAATACAAAATACATGATTATGAATAAATATTCATTATGTTTTTAATTGTCGATAATCAAATTGCAAGAAAGTGAACTTTGATCTTAAATCTGATAAAAATACAAAATAAATGATTTTGAATAAATGCCATTTATGTTTTTATTTGTCGATAAAGAACTTGGAAGAAAGTGAACTTTGATCTTAAATCTGATAAAATACAAAATAAATGATTATGAATACATATTCTTTATGTTTTTATTTGTCGATAATCAACTTGCAAGAAAATGAACTTTGATCATAAATCTGATAAAATACAAAATACATGATTATGTATAAATAATCTTTATGTTTTTATTTGTCGATAAAATACTTGCAAGAAAGTGAACATTGATCTTAAATCTGATAAAATACAAAATAAATGATTATGAATAAATATTCTTTATGTTTTTATTTGTCGATATTCAACTTGCAAGAAAGTGAACTTTGATCTTAAATCTGATAAAAATACAAAATAAATGATTCTGAATAAATACTCATTATGTTTTTATTTGTCGATAATCAAATTGCACGAAAGTGAACTTTGATCTTAAATCTGATAAAAATACAAAATAAATGATGATAAATGCAATTTATGTTTTTATTTGTCGATAATCAACTTGTAAGGAAGTGAACTTTGATCATAAATCTGATAAAATACAAAATAAATGGTTATGAATAAATATTCTATATGTTTCTATTTGTCGATAAACAACCTTCAAGAAAGTGAACTTTGATCTTAAATCTGATAAAAATACAAAATAAATGAATATGAATAAATACTCATTATGTTTTTATTTGTCGATAATCAAATTGCACGAAAGTGAACTTTGATCTTAAATCTGATAAAAATACAAAATAAATGATGATAAATGCAATTTATGTTTTTATTTGTCGATAATCAACTTGTAAGGAAGTGAACTTTGATCATAAATCTGATAAAATACAAAATAAATGATTATGAATCAATATTCTTTATGTTTTTATTTGTCGATATTCAACTTGCAAGAAAGTGAACTTTGATCTTAAATCTGATAAAAATACAAAATAAATGATTATGAATAAATACTCATTATGTTTTTATTTGTCGATAATCAAATTGCACGAAAGTGAACTTTGATCTTAAATCTGATAAAAATACAAAATAAATGATAATAAATGCAATTTATGTTTTTATATGTCGATAATCAACTTGTAAGGAAGTGAACTTTGATCATAAATCTGATAAAATACAAAATAAATGGTTATGAATAAATATTCTATATGTTTCTATTTGTCGATAAACAACCTGCAAGAAAGTGAACTTTGATCTTAAATCTGATAAAATACAAAATACATGATTATGAATACATATTCTTTATGTTTTTATTTGTCGATAATCAACTTGCAAGAAAATGAACTTTGATCATAAATCTGATAAAATACAAAATACATGATTATGTATAAATATTCTTTATGTTTTTATTTGTCGATAAAATACTTGCAAGACAGTGAACATTGATCTTAAATCTGATAAAATACAAAATAAATGATTATGAATAAATATTCTTTATGTTTTTATTTGTCGATATTCAACTTGCAAGAAAGTGAACTTTGATCTTAAATCTGATAAAAATACAAAATAAATGATTATGAATAAATACTCATTATGTTTTTATTTGTCGATAATCAAATTGCACGAAAGTGAACTTTGATCTTAAATCTGATAAAAATACAAAATAAATGATGATAAATGCAATTTATGTTTTTATTTGTCGATAATCAACTTGTAAGGAAGTGAACTTTGATCATAAATCTGATAAAATACAAAATAAATGGTTATGAATAAATATTCTATATGTTTCTATTTGTCGATAAACAACCTGCGTTTCTTAAATCTGATAAAAATACAAAATAAATGATTATGAATAAATATTCATTATGTTTTTATTTGTCGATAATCAACTTGCAAAAAGTGAACTTTGATCTTAATTCTGATAAAAATACAAAATAAATGATTATGAATAAATGTTCTTTATGTTTTTATTTGTCGATATTCAACTTGCTAGAAAGTGAACTTTGATCTTAAATCTGATAAAAATACAAAATACATGATTATGAATAAATATTCATTATGTTTTTAATTGTCGATAATCAAATTGCAAGAAAGTGAACTTTGATCTTAAATCTGATAAAAATACAAAATAAATGATTTTGAATAAATGCCATTTATGTTTTTATTTGTCGATAAAGAACTTGGAAGAAAGTGAACTTTGATCTTAAATCTGATAAAATACAAAATAAATGATTATGAATACATATTCTTTATGTTTTTATTTGTCGATAATCAACTTGCAAGAAAATGAACTTTGATCATAAATCTGATAAAATACAAAATACATGATTATGTATAAATAATCTTTATGTTTTTATTTGTCGATAAAATACTTGCAAGAAAGTGAACATTGATCTTAAATCTGATAAAATACAAAATAAATGATTATGAATAAATATTCTTTATGTTTTTATTTGTCGATATTCAACTTGCAAGAAAGTGAACTTTGATCTTAAATCTGATAAAAATACAAAATAAATGATTCTGAATAAATACTCATTATGTTTTTATTTGTCGATAATCAAATTGCACGAAGGTGAACTTTGATCTTAAATCTGATAAAAATACAAAATAAATGATGATAAATGCAATTTATGTTTTTATTTGTCGATAATCAACTTGTAAGGAAGTGAACTTTGATCTTAAATCTGATAAAAATACAAAATAAATGATAATAAATGCAATTTATGTTTTTATATGTCGATAATCAACTTGTAAGGAAGTGAACTTTGATCATAAATCTGATAAAATACAAAATAAATGGTTATGAATAAATATTCTATATGTTTCTATTTGTCGATAAACAACCTGCAAGAAAGTGAACTTTGATCTTAAATCTGATAAAATACAAAATAAATGGTTATGAATAAATATTCTATATGTTTCTATTTGTCGATAAACAACCTGCGTTTCTTAAATCTGATAAAAATACAAAATAAATGATTTTGAATAAATATTCATTATGTTTTTATTTGTCGATAATCAACTTGCAAAAAGTGAACTTTGATCTTAATTTTGATAAAAATACAAAATAAATGATTATGAATAAATGTTCTTTATGTTTTTATTTGTCGATATTCAACTTGCTAGAAAGTGAACTTTGATCTTAAATCTGATAAAAATACAAAATACATGATTATGAATAAATATTCATTATGTTTTTAATTGTCGATAATCAAATTGCAAGAAAGTGAACTTTGATCTTAAATCTGATAAAAATACAAAATAAATGATTTTGAATAAATGCCATTTATGTTTTTATTTGTCGATAAAGAACTTGGAAGAAAGTGAACTTTGATCTTAAATCTGATAAAATACAAAATAAATGATTATGAATACATATTCTTTATGTTTTTATTTGTCGATAATCAACTTGCAAGAAAATGAACTTTGATCATAAATCTGATAAAATACAAAATACATGATTATGTATAAATAATCTTTATGTTTTTATTTGTCGATAAAATACTTGCAAGAAAGTGAACATTGATCTTAAATCTGATAAAATACAAAATAAATGATTATGAATAAATATTCTTTATGTTTTTATTTGTCGATATTCAACTTGCAAGAAAGTGAACTTTGATCTTAAATCTGATAAAAATACAAAATAAATGATTCTGAATAAATACTCATTATGTTTTTATTTGTCGATAATCAAATTGCACGAAGGTGAACTTTGATCTTAAATCTGATAAAATACAAAATAAATGATGATAAATGCAATTTATGTTTTTATTTGTCGATAATCAACTTGTAAGGAAGTGAACTTTGATCATAAATCTGATAAAATACAAAATAAATGGTTATGAATAAATATTCTATATGTTTCTATTTGTCGATAAACAACCTGCGTTTCTTAAATCTGATAAAAATACAAAATAAATGATTATGAATAAATATTCATTATGTTTTTATTTGTCGATAATCAACTTGCAAAAAGTGAACTTTGATCTTAATTCTGATAAAAATACAAAATAAATGATTATGAATAAATGTTCTTTATGTTTTTATTTGTCGATATTCAACTTGCTAGAAAGTGAACTTTGATCTTAAATCTGATAAAAATACAAAATACATGATTATGAATAAATATTCATTATGTTTTTAATTGTCGATAATCAAATTGCAAGAAAGTGAACTTTGATCTTAAATCTGATAAAAATACAAAATAAATGATAATAAATGCAATTTATGTTTTTATTTGTCGTTAATCAAATTGCACGAAAGTGAACTTTGATCTTAAATCTGATAAAAATACAAAATAAATGATAATAAATGCAATTTATGTTTTTATATGTCGATAATCAACTTGTAAGGAAGTGAACTTTGATCATAAATCTGATAAAATACAAAATAAATGGTTATGAATAAATATTCTATATGTTTCTATTTGTCGATAAACAACCTGCAAGAAAGTGAACTTTGATCTTAAATCTGATAAAATACAAAATACATGATTATGAATACATATTCTTTATGTTTTTATTTGTCGATAATCAACTTGCAAGAAAATGAACTTTGATCATAAATCTGATAAAATACAAAATACATGATTATGTATAAATATTCTTTATGTTTTTATTTGTCGATAAAATACTTGCAAGACAGTGAACATTGATCTTAAATCTGATAAAATACAAAATAAATGATTATGAATAAATATTCTTTATGTTTTTATTTGTCGATATTCAACTTGCAAGAAAGTGAACTTTGATCTTAAATCTGATAAAAATACAAAATAAATGATTATGAATAAATACTCATTATGTTTTTATTTGTCGATAATCAAATTGCACGAAAGTGAACTTTGATCTTAAATCTGATAAAAATACAAAATAAATGATGATAAATGCAATTTATGTTTTTATTTGTCGATAATCAACTTGTAAGGAAGTGAACTTTGATCATAAATCTGATAAAATACAAAATAAATGGTTATGAATAAATATTCTATATGTTTCTATTTGTCGATAAACAACCTGCGTTTCTTAAATCTGATAAAAATACAAAATAAATGATTATGAATAAATATTCATTATGTTTTTATTTGTCGATAATCAACTTGCAAAAAGTGAACTTTGATCTTAATTCTGATAAAAATACAAAATAAATGATTATGAATAAATGTTCTTTATGTTTTTATTTGTCGATATTCAACTTGCTAGAAAGTGAACTTTGATCTTAAATCTGATAAAAATACAAAATACATGATTATGAATAAATATTCATTATGTTTTTAATTGTCGATAATCAAATTGCAAGAAAGTGAACTTTGATCTTAAATCTGATAAAAATACAAAATAAATGATTTTGAATAAATGCCATTTATGTTTTTATTTGTCGATAAAGAACTTGGAAGAAAGTGAACTTTGATCTTAAATCTGATAAAATACAAAATAAATGATTATGAATACATATTCTTTATGTTTTTATTTGTCGATAATCAACTTGCAAGAAAATGAACTTTGATCATAAATCTGATAAAATACAAAATACATGATTATGTATAAATAATCTTTATGTTTTTATTTGTCGATAAAATACTTGCAAGAAAGTGAACATTGATCTTAAATCTGATAAAATACAAAATAAATGATTATGAATAAATATTCTTTATGTTTTTATTTGTCGATATTCAACTTGCAAGAAAGTGAACTTTGATCTTAAATCTGATAAAAATACAAAATAAATGATTCTGAATAAATACTCATTATGTTTTTATTTGTCGATAATCAAATTGCACGAAGGTGAACTTTGATCTTAAATCTGATAAAAATACAAAATAAATGATGATAAATGCAATTTATGTTTTTATTTGTCGATAATCAACTTGTAAGGAAGTGAACTTTGATCATAAATCTGATAAAATACAAAATAAATGGTTATGAATAAATATTCTATATGTTTCTATTTGTCGATAAACAACCTTCAAGAAAGTGAACTTTGATCTTAAATCTGATAAAAATACAAAATAAATGAATATGAATAAATACTCATTATGTTTTTATTTGTCGATAATCAAATTGCACGAAAGTGAACTTTGATCTTAAATCTGATAAAAATACAAAATAAATGATTATGAATAAATACTCATTATGTTTTTATTTGTCGATAATCAAATTGCACGAAAGTGAACTTTGATCTTACATCTGATAAAAATACAAAATAAATGATAATAAATGCAATTTATGTTTTTATATGTCGATAATCAACTTGTAAGGAAGTGAACTTTGATCATAAATCTGATAAAATACAAAATAAATGGTTATGAATAAATATTCTATATGTTTCTATTTGTCGATAAACAACCTGCAAGAAAGTGAACTTTGATCTTAAATCTGATAAAATACAAAATACATGATTATGAATACATATTCTTTATGTTTTTATTTGTCGATAATCAACTTGCAAGAAAATGAACTTTGATCATAAATCTGATAAAATACAAAATACATGATTATGTATAAATATTCTTTATGTTTTTATTTGTCGATAAAATACTTGCAAGACAGTGAACATTGATCTTAAATCTGATAAAATACAAAATAAATGATTATGAATAAATATTCTTTATGTTTTTATTTGTCGATATTCAACTTGCAAGAAAGTGAACTTTGATCTTACATCTGATAAAAATACAAAATAAATGATTATGAATAAATACTCATTATGTTTTTATTTGTCGATAATCAAATTGCACGAAAGTGAACTTTGATCTTAAATCTGATAAAAATACAAAATAAATGATGATAAATGCAATTTATGTTTTTATTTGTCGATAATCAACTTGTAAGGAAGTGAACTTTGATCATAAATCTGATAAAATACAAAATAAATGGTTATGAATAAATATTCTATATGTTTCTATTTGTCGATAAACAACCTGCAAGAAAGTGAACTTTGATCTTAAATCTGATAAAAATACAAAATAAATGGTTATGAATAAATATTCTATATGTTTCTATTTGTCGACAAACAACCTGCGTTTCTTAAATCTGATAAAAATACAAAATACATGATTATGAATAAATATTCATTATGTTTTTATTTGTCGATAATCAACTTGCAAGAAAGTGAAGATTGATCATAAATCTGATAAAATACAAAATAAATGGTTATGAATAAATATTCTATATGTTTCTATTTGTCGACAAACAACCTGCGTTTCTTAAATCTGATAAAAATACAAAATACATGATTATGAATAAATATTCTTTATGTTTTTATTTGTCGATAATCAACTTGCAAGAAAATGAACTTTGATCATAAATCTGATAAAATACAAAATACATGATTATGTATAAATATTCTTTATGTTTTTATTTGTCGATAAAATACTTGCAAGAAAGTGAACTTTGATCTTAATTCTGATAAAAATACAAAATAAATGATTATGAATAAATGTTCTTTATGTTTTTATTTGTCGATATTCAACTTGCTAGAAAGTGAACTTTGATCTTAAATCTGATAAAAATACAAAATACATGATTATGAATAAATATTTATTATGTTTTTAATGGTCGATAATCAAATTGCAAGAAAGTGAACTTTGATCTTAAATCTGATAAAAATACAAAATAAATGATAATAAATGCAATTTATGTTTTTATTTGTCGATAATCAAATTGCACGAAAGTGAACTTTGATCTTAAATCTGATAAAAATACAAAATAAATGATGATAAATGCAATTTATGTTTTTATTTGTCGATAATCAACTTGTAAGGAAGTGAACTTTGATCATAAATCTGATAAAATACAAAATAAATGGTTATGAATAAATATTCTATATGTTTCTATTTGTCGACAAACAACCTGCGTTTCTTAAATCTGATAAAAATACAAAATACATGATTATGAATAAATATTCATTATGTTTTTATTTGTCGATAATCAACTTGCAAGAAAGTGAAGATTGATCATAAATCTGATAAAATACAAAATAAATGATTATGAATATATTCTATTTATGTTTTTATTTGTCGATATCCAATTTGCAAGAAAGTGAACTTTGATCATAAATCTGATAAAAACTTAAAATAAATGATTATGAATAAATAGTCATTATGTTTTTATTTGTCGATATTCAACTTGCAAGAAAGTGAACTTTGATCTTAAATCTGATAAAAATACAAAATAAATGATTATGAATAAATACTCATTATGTTTTTATTTGTCGATAATCAAATTGCACGAAAGTGAACTTTGATCTTAAATCTGATAAAAATACAAATTAAATGATGATAAATGCAATTTATGTTTTTATATGTCGATAATCAACTTGTAAGGAAGTGAACTTTGATCTTAAATCTGATAAAATACAAAATAAATGATAATGAATAAATATTCTTTATGTTTTTATTTGTCGATATTCAACTTGCAAGAAAATGAACTTTGATCATAAATCTGATAAAATACAAAATAAATGATTATGAATAAATACTCATTATGTTTTTATTTGTCGATAATCAAATTGCAAGAAAATGAACTTTGATCTTAAATCTGATAAAAATACAAAATAAATGATTATGAATAAGTGCTATTTATGTTTTTATTTGTCGATAAAGAGCTTGCAGGAAAGTGAACTTTGATCTTAAATCTGATAAAATACAAAATAAATGATAATGAATAAATATTCTTTATGTTTTTATTTGTCGATATTCAACTTGCAAGAAAATGAACTTTGATCATAAATCTGATAAAATACAAAATACATGATTATGAATAAATATTCTATATGTTTCTATTTGTCGATAAACAACCTGCAAGAAAGTGAACTTTGATCTTAAATCTGATAAAATACAAAATAAATGATTATGAATAAATATTCTTTATGTTTTTATTTGTCGATATTCAACTTGCAAGAAAGTGAACTTTGATCTTAAATCTGATAAAAATACAAAATAAATGATTATGAATAAATACTCATTATGTTTTTATTTGTCGGTAATCAAATTGCACGAAAGTGAACTTTGACCTTAAATCTGATAAAAATACAAAATAAATGATGATAAATGCAATTTATGTTTTTATATGTCGATAATCAACTTGTAAGGAAGTGAACTTTGATCATAAATCTGATAAAATACAAAATAAATGATTATGAATACATATTCTTTATGTTTTTATTTGTCGATAATCAACTTGCAAGAAAATGAACTTTGATCATAAATCTGATAAAATACAAAATACATGATTATGTATAAATATTCTTTATGTTTTTATTTGTCGATAAAATACTTGCAAGAAAGTGAACATTGATCTTAAATCTGATAAAATACAAAATAAATGATTATGAATAAATATTCTTTATGTTTTTATTTGTCGATATTCAACTTGCAAGAAAGTGAACTTTGATCTTAAATCTGATAAAAATACAAAATAAATGATTATGAATAAATACTCATTATGTTTTTATTTGTCGATAATCAAATTGCACGAAAGTGAACTTTGATCTTAAATCTGATAAAAATACAAAATAAATGATGATAAATGCAATTTATGTTTTTATATGTCGATAATCAACTTGTAAGGAAGTGAACTTTGATCATAAATCTGATAAAATACAAAATAAATGGTTATGAATAAATATTCTATATGTTTCTATTTGTCGATAAACAACCTGCAAGAAAGTGAACTTTGATCTTAAATCTGATAAAATACAAAATACATGATTATGAATACATATTCTTTATGTTTTTATTTGTCGATAATCAACTTGCAAGAAAATGAACTTTGATCATAAATCTGATAAAATACAAAATACATGATTATGTATAAATATTCTTTATGTTTTTATTTGTCGATAAAATACTTGCAAGAAAGTGAACATTGATCTTAAATCTGATAAAATACAAAATAAATGATTATGAATAAATATTCTTTATGTTTTTATTTGTCGATATTCAACTTGCAAGAAAGTGAACTTTGATCTTAAATCTGATAAAAATACAAAATAAATGATTATGAATATATTCTATTTATGTTTTTATTTGTCGATAATCAATTTGCAAGAAAGTGAACTTTGATCATAAATCTGATAAAAACTTAAAATAAATGATTATAAATAAATAGTCATTATGTTTTTATTTGTCGATATTCAACTTGCAAGAAAGTGAACTTTGATCTTAAATCTGATAAAAATACAAAATAAATGATTATGAATAAATACTCATTATGTTTTTATTTGTCGATAATCAACTTGCAAGAAAGTGAAGATTGATCATAAATCTGATAAAATACAAAATACATGATTATGAATATATTCTATTTATGTTTTTATTTGTCGATAATCAATTTGCAAGAAAGTGAACTTTGATCATAAATCTGATAAAAACTTAAAATAAATGATTATAAATAAATAGTCATTATGTTTTTATTTGTCGATATTCAACTTGCAAGAAAGTGAACTTTGATCTTAAATCTGATAAAAATACAAAATAAATGATTATGAATAAATACTCATTATGTTTTTATTTGTCGATAATCAAATTGCACGAAAGTGAACTTTGATCTTAAATCTGATAAAAATACGAAATAAATGATGATAAATGCAATTTATGTTTTTATTTGTCGATAAAGAACTTGCAGGAAAGTGAACTTTGATCTTAAATCTGATAAAATACAAAATAAATGATAATGAATAAATATTCTTTATGTTTTTATTTGTCGATATTCAACTTGCAAGAAAATGAACTTTGATCATAAATCTGATAAAATACAAAATACATGATTATGAATAAATATTCTATATGTTTCTATTTGTCGATAAACAACCTGCAAGAAAGTGAACTTTGATCTTAAATCTGATAAAATACAAAATAAATGATTATGAATAAATATTCATTATGTTTTTATTTGTCGATATTCAACTTGCAAGAAAGTGAACTTCGATCTTAAATCTGATAAAAATACAAAATAAATGATTATGAATAAATACTCATTATGTTTTTATTTGTCGATAATCAAATTGCACGAAAGTGAACTTTGATCTTAAATCTGATAAAAATACAAAATAAATGATGATAAATGCAATTTATGTTTTTATATGTCGATAATCAACTTGTAAGGAAGTGAACTTTGATCATAAATCTGATAAAATACAAAATAAATGGTTATGAATAAATATTCTATATGTTTCTATTTGTCGATAAACAACCTGCAAGAAAGTGAACTTTGATCTTAAATCTGATAAAATACAAAATACATGATTATGAATACATATTCTTTATGTTTTTATTTGTCGATAATCAACTTGCAAGAAAATGAACTTTGATCATAAATCTGATAAAATACAAAATACATGATTATGTATAAATATTCTTTATGTTTTTATTTGGCGATAAAATACTTGCAAGAAAGTGAACATTGATCTTAAATCTGATAAAATACAAAATAAATGATTATGAATAAATATTCTTTATGTTTTTATTTGTCGATATTCAACTTGCAAGAAAGTGAACTTTGATCTTAAATCTGATAAAAATACAAAATAAATGATTATGAATAAATACTCATTATGTTTTTATTTGTCGATAATCAAATTGCACGAAAGTGAACTTTGATCTTTAATCTGATAAAAATACAAAATAAATGATGATAAATGCAATTTATGTTTTTATTTGTCGATAATCAACTTGTAAGGAAGTGAACTTTGATCATAAATCTGATAAAATACAAAATAAATGGTTATGAATAAATATTCTATATGTTTCTATTTGTCGATAAACAACCTGCAAGAAAGTGAACTTTGATCTTAAATCTGATAAAAATACAAAATAAATGATTATGAATAAATATTCATTATGTTTTTATTTGTCGATAATCAACTTGCAAAAAAGTGAACTTTGATCTTAATTCTGATAAAAATACAAAATAAATGATTATGAATAAATGTTCTTTATGTTTTTATTTGTCGATATTCAACTTGCTAGAAAGTGAACTTTGATCTTAAATCTGATAAAAATACAAAATACATGATTATGAATAAATATTCATTATGTTTTTAATTGTCGATAATCAAATTGCAAGAAAGTGAACTTTGATCTTAAATCTGATAAAAATACAAAATAAATGATTATGAATAAATGCCATTTATGTTTTTATTTGTCGATAAAGAACTTGGAAAAAAGTGAACTTTGATCTTAAATTTGATAAAATACAAAATAAATGATTATGAATACATATTCTTTATGTTTTTATTTGTCGATAATCAACTTGCAAGAAAATGAACTTTGATCATAAATCTGATAAAATACAAAATACATGATTATGTATAAATATTCTTTATGTTTTTATTTGTCGATAAAATACTTGCAAGAAAGTGAACATTGATCTTAAATCTGATAAAATACAAAATAAATGATTATGAATAAATATTCTTTATGTTTTTATTTGTCGATATTCAACTTGCAAGAAAGTGAACTTTGATCTTAAATCTGATAAAAATACAAAATAAATGATTCTGAATAAATACTCATTATGTTTTTATTTGTCGATAATCAAATTGCACGAAAGTGAACTTTGATCTTAAATCTGATAAAAATACAAAATAAATGATGATAAATGCAATTTATGTTTTTATTTGTCGATAATCAACTTGTAAGGAAGTGAACTTTGATCATAAATCTGATAAAATACAAAATAAATGATTATGAATCAATATTCTTTATGTTTTTATTTGACGATAATCAACTTGCAAGAAAGTGAACTTTGATCATAAATGTGATAAAATACAAAATACATGATTATGAATAAATACTCTTTATGTTTTTATTTGTCGATAATCAACTTGCAAGAAAGTGAACTTTGATCTTAATTCTGATAAAAATACAAAATAAATGATTATGAATAAATGTTCTTTATGTTTTTATTTGTCGATATTCAACTTGCTAGAAAGTGAACTTTGATCTTAAATCTGATAAAAATACAAAATAAATGATTATGAATAAATACTCATTATGTTTTTATTTGTCGATAATCAACTTGCAGGGAAGTGAACTTTGATCTTAAATCTGATAAAGTACAAAATAAATGATTATGAATAAATTTTCCTTATGTTTTTATTTGTCGATATTCAACTTGCAAGAAAGTGAACTTTGATCTTAAATATGATAAAATACAAAATAAATGATTATGAATAAATGCTATTTATGTTTTTATTTGTCGATAAACAACTTGCAAGAAAGTGAACTTTGATCTTAAATCTGATAAACATACAAAATAAATGATTATGAATAAATGCTATTTATATTTTTATTTGTCGATAAAGACCTTGCTAGAAAGTGAACTTTGATCTTAAATCTTATAAATACAAAATAAATGATTATGCATAAATATTCTTTATGTTTCCATTTGTCGAGAAACAACTTGCAAGAAAGTGAACTTTGATCTTAAATCTGATAAAATACAAAATAAATGATTATGAATACATATTCTTTATGTTTTTATTTGTCGATAATCAACTTGCAAGAAAATGAACTTTGATCATAAATCTGATAAAATACAAAATACATGATTATGTATAAATATTCTTTATGTTTTTATTTGTCGATAAAATACTTGCAAGAAAGTGAACATTGATCTTAAATCTGATAAAATACAAAATAAATGATTATGAATAAATATTCTTTATGTTTTTATTTGTCGATATTCAACTTGCAAGAAAGTGAACTTTGATCTTAAATCTGATAAAAATACAAAATAAATGATTCTGAATAAATACTCATTATGTTTTTATTTGTCGATAATCAAATTGCACGAAAGTGAACTTTGATCTTAAATCTGATAAAAATACAAAATAAATGATGATAAATGCAATTTATGTTTTTATTTGTCGATAATCAACTTGTAAGGAAGTGAACTTTGATCATAAATCTGATAAAATACAAAATAAATGATTATGAATCAATATTCTTTATGTTTTTATTTGACGATAATCAACTTGCAAGAAAGTGAACTTTGATCATAAATGTGATAAAATACAAAATACATGATTATGAATAAATATTCTTTATGTTTTTATTTGTCGATAGTCAACTTGCAAGAAAGTGAAGATTGATCATAAATCTGATAAAATACAAAATAAATGATTATGAAT
Organism: Zeugodacus cucurbitae; assembly: GCF_028554725.1. NCBI lineage: Eukaryota > Metazoa > Arthropoda > Insecta > Diptera > Tephritidae > Zeugodacus > Zeugodacus cucurbitae. The sequence continues at coordinate 34,985,896 of NC_071668.1, forward strand.
ATATTCTATTTATGTTTTTATTTGTCGATAATCAATTTGCAAGAAAGTGAACTTTGATCATAAATCAGATAAAAACTTAAAGTAAATGATTATGAATAAATAGTCATTATGTTTTTATTTGTCGATAATCAACTTGCAAGAAAGTGAACTTTGATCTTAAATCTGATAAAAATATAAAATAAATGATTATGAATAAATATTCTTTATGTTTCTATTTGTCGATAAACAACTTGCAAGAAAGTGAACTTTGATCATAAATATGATAAAATACAAAATACATGATTATGAATAAATATTCTTTATGTTTTTATTTGTCGATAATCAACTTGCAAGAAAGTGAACATTGATCATAAATCTGATAAAATACAAAATAAATGATTATAAATATATGCTATTTACGTTTTTATTTGTCGATAATCAACTTGCAAGAAAGTGAACTTTGATCATAAATCTGATAAAAATTTAAAATAAATGATTATGAATAAATAGTCATTATATTTTTATTTGTCGATAAAGAACTTGGAAGAAAGTAAACTTTGATCTTAAATCTGATAAAATACAAAATAAATGATTATGAATAAATATTCTTTATGTTTCTATTTATCGATAAACAACTTGCAAGAAAGTGAACTTTGATCTTAAATCTGATAAAAATACAAAATAAATGATTATGAATAAATGCTATTTATGTTTTTATTTGTCGATAAACAACTTGCAAGAAAGTGAACTTTGATCTTAAATCTGAAAAAAATACAAAATAAATGATTATGAATAAATGCTATTTATATTTTTATTTGTCGATAAAGAACTTGCAAGAAAGTGAACTTTGATCTTAAATCTTATAAAATACAAATTAAATGATTATGAATACATATTCTTTATGTTTTTATTTGACGATAGTCAACTTGCAAGATTCACTTTCTGGAAGAAAGATCTTAAATCTGATAAAATACAAAATAAATGATTATGAATAAATACTCTTTATGTTTTTATTTGTCGATAATCAACTTGCAAGAAAGTGAACTTTGATCTTAATTCTGATAAAAATACAAAATAAATGATTATGAATAAATGTTCTTTATGTTTTTATTTGTCGATATTCAACTTGCTAGAAAGTGAACTTTGATCTTAAATCTGATAAAAATACAAAATAAATGATTATGAATAAATACTCATTATGTTTTTATTTGTCGATAATCAACTTGCAGGGAAGTGAACTTTGATCTTAAATCTGATAAAGTACAAAATAAATGCTTATGAATAAATTTTCCTTATGTTTTTATTTGTCGATATTCAACTTGCAAGAAAGTGAACTTTGATCTTAAATATGATAAAAAACAAAATAAATGATTATGAATAAATGCTATTTATGTTTTTATTTGTCGATAAACAACTTGCAAGAAAGTGAACTTTGATCTTAAATCTGATAAACATACAAAATAAATGATTATGAATAAATGCTATTTATATTTTTATTTGTCGATAAAGAACTTGCTAGAAAGTGAACTTTGATCTTAAATCTTATAAATACAAAATAAATGATTATGAATAAATATTCTTTATGTTTCTATTTGTCGATAAACAACTTGCAAGAAAGTGAACTTTGATCTAAAATCTGATAAAAATACAAAATAAATGATTATGAATAAATACTCATTATGTTTTTATTTGTCGATAATGAAATTGCAAGAAAGTGAACTTTGATCTTAAATCTGATAAAAATACAAAATAAATGATTATGAATAAATACTCATTATGTTTTTATTTGTCGATAATTAAATTGCAAGAAAGTGAACTTTGATCTTAAATCTGATAAAATACAAAATACATGATTATGAATAAATATTCTTTATGTTTTTATTTGTCGATAATCAACTTACAAGAAAGTGAACTTTGATCATAAATCTGATAAAATACAAAATAAATGATTATGAATAAATATTCTTTATGTTTTTATTTGTCGATATTCAACTTGTAAGAAAGTGAACTTTGATCTTAAATCTGATAAAAATACAAAATAAATGATTATGAATAAATACTCATTATGTTTTTATTTGTCGATAATCAACTTGCAGGGAAGTGAACTTTGATAAAATACAAAATAAATGATTATGAATAAATATTCCTCATGTTTTTATTTGTCGATATTCAACTTGCTAGAAAGTGAACTTTGATCATAAATCTGATAAATACAAAATAAATGATTATGAATACATATTCTTTATGTTTTTATTTGTCGATAATCAACTTGCAACAAAATGAACTTTGATCATAAATCTGATAAAATACAAAATACATGATTATGTATAAATATTCTTTATGTTTTTATTTGTCGATAAAATACTTGCAAGAAAGTGAACATTGATCTTAAATCTGATAAAATACAAAATAAATGATTATGAATAAATATTCTTTATGTTTTTATTTGTCGATATTCAACTTGCAAGAAAGTGAACTTTGATCTTAAATCTAATAAAAATACAAAATAAATGATTATGAATAAATTTTCCTTATGTTTTTATTTGTCGATATTCAACTAGCAAGAAAGTGAACTTTGATCTTAAATATGATAAAATACAAAATACATGCTTATGAATAAATATTCATTATGTTTTTAATTGTCGATAATCAAATTGCAAGAAAGTGAACTTTGATCTTAAATCTGATAAAATACAAAATACATGGTTATGAATAAATATTCTATATGTTTCTATTTGTCGATAAACAACCTGCAAGAAAGTGAACTTTGATCTTAAATCTGATAAAATACAAAATACATGATTATGAATACATATTCTTTATGTTTTTATTTGTCGATAATCAACTTGCAAGAAAATGAACTTTGATCATAAATCTGATAAAATACAAATACATAAAATACTTGCAAGAAAGTGAACTTTGATCTTAATTCTGATAAAAATACAAAATAAATGATTATGAATAAATGTTCTTTATGTTTTTATTTGTCGATATTCAACTTGCTAGAAAGTGAACTTTGATCTTAAATCTGATAAAAATACAAAATAAATGATTATGAATAAATACTCATTATGTTTTTATTTGTCGATAATCAACTTGCAGGGAAGTGAACTTTGATCTTAAATCTGATAAAGTACAAAATAAATGCTTATGAATAAATTTTCCTTATGTTTTTATTTGTCGATATTCAACTTGCAAGAAAGTGAACTTTGATCTTAAATATGATAAAATACAAAATAAATGATTATGAATAAATGCTATTTATGTTTTTATTTGTCGATAAACAACTTGCAAGAAAGTGAACTTTGATCTTAAATCTGATAAACATACAAAATAAATGATTATGAATAAATGCTATTTATATTTTTATTTGTCGATAAAGAACTTGCTAGAAAGTGAACTTTGATCTTAAATCTTATAAATACAAAATAAATGATTATGAATAAATATTCTTTATGTTTCTATTTGTCGATAAACAACTTGCAAGAAAGTGAACTTTGATCTAAAATCTGATAAAAATACAAAATAAATGATTATGAATAAATACTCATTATGTTTTTATTTGTCGATAATGAAATTGCAAGAAAGTGAACTTTGATCTTAAATCTGATAAAAATACAAAATAAATGATTATGAATAAATACTCATTATGTTTTTATTTGTCGATAATTAAATTGCAAGAAAGTGAACTTTGATCTTAAATCTGATAAAATACAAAATACATGATTATGAATAAATATTCTTTATGTTTTTATTTGTCGATAATCAACTTGCAAGAAAGTGAACTTTGATCATAAATCTGATAAAATACAAAATAAATGATTATGAATAAATATTCTTTATGTTTTTATTTGTCGATATTCAACTTGTAAGAAAGTGAACTTTGATCTTAAATCTGATAAAAATACAAAATAAATGATTATGAATAAATACTCATTATGTTTTTATTTGTCGATAATCAACTTGCAGGGAAGTGAACTTTGATAAAATACAAAATAAATGATTATGAATAAATATTCCTTATGTTTTTATTTGTCGATATTCAACTTGCTAGAAAGTGAACTTTGATCATAAATCTGATAAATACAAAATAAATGATTATGAATACATATTCTTTATGTTTTTATTTGTCGATAATCAACTTGCAACAAAATGAACTTTGATCATAAATTATGTATAAATATTCTTTATGTTTTTATTTGTCGATAAAATACTTGCAAGAAAGTGAACATTGATCTTAAATCTGATAAAATACAAAATAAATGATTATGAATAAATATTCTTTATGTTTTTATTTGTCGATATTCAACTTGCAAGAAAGTTAACTTTGATCTTAAATCTAATAAAAATACAAAATAAATGATTATGAATAAATTTTCCTTATGTTTTTATTTGTCGATATTCAACTAGCAAGAAAGTGAACTTTGATCTTAAATATGATAAAATACAAAATACATGCTTATGAATAAATATTCATTATGTTTTTAATTGTCGATAATCAAATTGCAAGAAAGTGAACTTTGATCTTAAATCTGATAAAATACAAAATACATGGTTATGAATAAATATTCTATATGTTTCTATTTGTCGATAAACAACCTGCAAGAAAGTGAACTTTGATCTTAAATCTGATAAAATACAAAATACATGATTATGAATACATATTCTTTATGTTTTTATTTGTCGATAATCAACTTGCAAGAAAATGAACTTTGATCATAAATCTGATAAAATACAAAATACATGATTATGTATAAATATTCTTTATGTTTTTATTTGTCGATAAAATACTTGCAAGAAAGTGAACATTGATCTTAATCTGATAAAATACAAATTAAATGATTATGAATAAATATTCTTTATGTTTTTATTTGTCGATTTCAGCTTGCAAGAAAGTGAACTTTGATCTTAAATCTGATAAAAATACAAAATAAATGATTATGAATAAATACTCATTATGTTTTTATTTGTCGATAATCAAATTGCACGAAAGTGAACTTTGATCTTAAACCTGATAAAAATACAAAATAAATGATGATAAATGCAATTTATGTTTTTATTTGTCGATAATCAACTTGTAAGGAAGTGAACTTTGATCATAAATCTGATAAAATACAAAATAAATGGTTATGAATAAATATTCTATATGTTTCGATTTGTCGATAAACAACCTGCAAGAAAGTGAACTTTGATCTTAAATCTGATAAAAATACAAAATAAATGATTATGAATAAATATTCATTATGTTTTTATTTGTCGATAATCAACTTGCAAAAAAGTGAACTTTGATCTTAATTCTGATAAAAATACAAAATAAATGATTATGAATAAATGTTCTTTATGTCTTTATTTGTCGATATTCAACTTGCTAGAAAGTGAACTTTGATCTTAAATCTGATAAAAATACAAAATACATGATTATGAATAAATATTCATTATGTTTTTAATTGTCGATAATCAAATTGCAAGAAAGTGAACTTTGATCTTAAATCTGATAAAAATACAAAATAAATGATTATGAATAAATGCCATTTATGTTTTTATTTGTCGATAAAGAACTTGGTAGAAAGTGAACTTTGATCTTAAATCTGATAAAATACAAAATAAATGATTATGAATACATATTCTTTATGTTTTTATTTGTCGATAATCAACTTGCAAGAAAATGAACTTTGATCATAAATCTGATAAAATACAAAATACATGATTATGTATAAATATTCTTTATGTTTTTATTTGTCGATAAAATACTTGCACGAAAGTGAACATTGATCTTAAATCTGATAAAATACAAAATAAATGATTATGAATAAATATTCTTTATGTTTTTATTTGTCGATATTCAACTTGCAAGAAAGTGAACTTTGATCTTAAATCTGATAAAAATACAAAATAAATGATTCTGAATAAATACTCTTTATGTTTTTATTTGTCGATAATCAACTTGTAAGGAAGTGAACTTTGATCATAAATCTGATAAAATACAAAATAAATGGTTATGAATAAATATTCTATATGTTTCTATTTGTCGATAAACAACCTTCAAGAAAGAGAACTTTGATCTTAAATCTGATAAAAATACAAAATAAATGATTATGAATAAATACTCATTATGTTTTTATTTGTCGATAATCAAATTGCACGAAAGTGAACTTTGATCTTAAATCTGATAAAAATACAAAATAAATTATGATAAATGCAATTTATGTTTTTATTTGTCGATAATCAACTTGTAAGGAAGTGAACTTTAATCATAAATCTGATAAAATACAAAATAAATGATTATGAATCAATATTCTTTATGTTTTTATTTGACGATAATCAACTTGCAAGAAAGTGAACTTTGATCATAAATGTGATAAAATACAAAATACATGATTATGAATAAATATTCTTTATGTTTTTATTTGTCGATAATCAACTTGCAAGAAAGTGATCATTGATCATAAATCTGATAAAATACAAAATAAATGATTATGAATATATTCTATTTATGTTTTTATTTGTCGATAATCAATTTGCAAGAAAGTGAACTTTGATCATAAATCTGATAAAAATTTAAAATACATGATTATGAATAAATAGTCATTATGTTTTTATTTGTCGATAATCAACTTGCAAGAAAGTGAACTTTGATCTTAAATCTGATAAAAATATAAAATAAATGATTATGAATAAATATTCTTTATGTTTCTATTTGCCGATAAACCACTTGCAAGAAAGTGAACTTTGATCATAAATATGATAAAATACAAAATACATGATTATGAATAAATATTCTTTATGTTTTTATTTGTCGATAATCAACTTGCAAGAAAGTGAACATTGATCATAAATCTGATAAAATACAAAATAAATGATTATGAATATATGCTATTTATGTTTTTATTTGTCGATAATCAACTTGCAAGAAAGTGAACTTTGATCATAAATCTGATAAAAATTTAAAATAAATGATTATGAATAAATAGTCATTATGTTTTTATTTGTCGATAAAGAACTTGGAAGAAAGTAAACTTTGATCTTAAATCTGATAAAATACAAAATAAATGATTATGAATAAATATTCTTTATGTTTCTATTTGTCGATAAACAACTTGCAAGAAAGTGAACTTTGATCTTAAATCTGATAAAAATACAAAATAAATGATTATGAATAAATGCTATTTATGTTTTTATTTGTCGATAAACAACTTGCAAGAAAGTGAACTTTGATCTTAAATCTGATAAAAATACAAAATAAATGATTATGAATAAATGGTATTTATATTTTTATTTGTCGATAAAGAACTTGCAAGAAAGTGAACTTTGATCTTAAATCTGATAAAATACAAAATACATGATTATGTATAAATATTCTTTATGTTTTTATTTGTCGATAAAATACTTGCAAGAAAGTGAACTTTGATCTTAAATCTTATAAAATACAAATTAAATGATTATGAATACATATTCTTTATGTTTTTATTTGACGATAGTCAACTTGCAAGATTCACTTTCTGGAAGAAAGATCTTAAATCTGATAAAATACAATATAAATGATTATGAATAAATACTCTTTATGTTTTTATTTGTCGATAATCAACTTGCAAGAAAGTGAACTTTGATCTTAATTCTGATAAAAATACAAAATAAATGAGGGTCGGCTTTAGTATACCGTCCCACGATTTCGGGGTTAAAATGGATATGGGCGGATAGAGGAGAATCTCCAGATCACGAATATATATAATTATTGCCGCCGCAAACTTATAGTTTCTGAGTTATTTGCAATTTAAGATTTAAAATTAATAATTTTTAACTCGTTATTTCTCTCTGTATATTGAATTTTCCACATATATTTTGCACTTTAAATATATTTACACTTCACACATTTGTTTATAAATATTTATTTTTAACTAATTATATTAAAATATGCTGTAAATAAGCATTTTACTTTTTGCACAATTTTGTTTATTTTTACAATAAAAAAGGGTTGCATTCTGACACAAAATAGGTGTTACCATATCACATATTTTGTAAACGAATTATAAGAATCACAATAATGAAAAAGAAAGATTATACCCCAAATACAATAAACATAATGCATGTAATGTGTAATGTAAATTATTTTATTATTTCCCATATTTTGATAATATCCGGTGTTGGTTCGACCAGTGTTATTTTTTTGAAGCGCGGCCAAAGGCCGCCAGTGCAGAAAGTAGTTGTACGCGAAAAAACTTTCCATTTCCCTCTCTTTGATAACTCCCGGTGTTGGCTCGACCAGGGTTATTTTTTTGAAGCGCGGCCGAAGGCCGCCAGTGCAGAAAGTAGTTGTACGCGAAAAAACTTTCCATTTCCCTCTCTTTGATAACTCCCGGTGTTGGCTCGACCAGGGTTATTTTTTTGAAGCGCGGCCGAAGGCCGCCAGTGCAGAAAGTAGTTGTACGCGAAAAAACTTTCCATTTCCCTCTCTTTGATAACTCCCGGTGTTGGCTCGACCAGGGTTATTTTTTTGAAGCGCGGCCGAAGGCCGCCTCTGCAGAAAGTAGTTCTACGCGGAAGAACTTGTTATTCCACCTCTTTGATAACTCCCGGTGTTGGCTCGACCAGGGTTATTTTTTTGAAGCGCGGCCGAAGGCCGCCTCTGCAGAAAGTAGTTCTACGCGGAAGAACTTGTTATTCCACCTCTTTGATAACTCCCGGTATTGGCTCGACCAGGGTTATTTTTTTGAAGCGCGGCCGAAGGCCGCCTCTGCAGAAAGTAGTTCTACGCGGAAGAACTTGTTATTCCACCTCTTTGATAATCCCCGGTGTTGGCTCGACCAGGGTTATTTTTTTGAAGAAAAGTAGTTTTAACCAAAAAAGTATTATTGTCATAAAGGGTATATCTCTCTCTCTTTATTAATTCATTTTCTTTAACGGAAAATGGTTACAGTTACTTTGAAAAAAAAAATACCGTTTCTTTTTTTCGGTTGTGCTAATAATTTCGTATTTGGTAATTCAAAGTGAACTATTGAAAGTGAAAGCAAGTGATTGTGATTTATTTATTAAAATTTGTTTTCTATTAATTTTTGGAAAAAATGAACGCAAATTCAGCAGGTATTTTGTTATAGATTTAAAATTATTAAAATTATTAAAGAATTTTCTATAGAAGAGCAATCCACCAGCCGAGGTGTTAGGAGGACTAACGTACTCACTGCGGCTGAAATTCGAAATATGTGGAATATCGGCAGGATTATTGAAACATTTAATACAAAAGAAAAATGTATTTCTTTTGCCGAAAGCGAGGGATTAATTCCCACAAGGAAATTGTGCCGGACACATAAGCAGCCAATGGTGGTGTCAAACGCCGGCGATACCGCAGTAGGCACATTCCGGTGCCGGAAAGGAGCGTGTCGCAACCGTTCTGCCATTTCCAGGGCTAAAGGCACCTGGTTTGACAATGCCAAAATCCCGCTACCACAAATTTTTTATTTAATGTATGCGTATGCATCACATTGGTCGCATGAAGAGGTGCGAAAAAATAGCTTCACCAGGGAGCCAGTTTTATCCAGCGCTACCATTTGCGATTGGTTCAATTACTGTCGTGAGGCGGTAGTTATACACCAAATAGACCAGCAGGTAGCGGTGGGTAAAATTGGCGGCCCTGGTAAAGTTGTACAGATTGACGAGAGTAAATTTGGAAAAAGAAAATATAACAAAGGTAATAATGTATATATATTTGTTTATATTAATACTTATATTTTCCCCTCTTTTTAGGTAGAAGAGTAGAAGGCCACTGGGTGTTGGGTATGGTGGAAGATGGAAGTGACGATCTCCGTCTGGAAGTTTGTCCGGAGAATGTCCGATCCGCGGAGGTGCTCATACCGTTAATACGGAAACATGTGGCCCAGGGTACAACAATACACACAGATTGTTGGAAGGCGTACGACTGCCTATCTGGTCACGGGTATGAGCACCGACGCGTTAACCACAGTGACCCGGACAATCCTTTTGTGGCAAAGGATGGAACCCACACCCAAAGGATAGAATCCCAGTGGCGCGTAATAAAGAGATTTTTTGTGCGGGACAATTACAACAATCCCGAAAACTTTACCGATTTTATTATGGAGTATACATGGAGGAAAAATATTGCGAACAACCATGATGATCCATTTTTAAAGTTGCTTGAAACAATAAAATACACGTATAAATTTTGAAACCTTGGTATTTTTTTGTAGTTAGAATGTTTACTTAATAACTATTTATTGGGTATTTGTTTTCTTCATTTTGATTATTTTTAATCGATGCATGTGGCAACACTTATGTTCTGTCATCTTGCAACCGTTTTGTTATTTTACAAATAAACAGAATTCTGCATAAAATTAAATGTTTATTTACAGCAAATTTTGATATAATTTGTTAAAAATAAATATGTAGAAACAAATTAATGAAGTGTAAATATATTTAAAGTGCAAAATATATGTGAACAATTCAATATACAGTGAGAAATAACGTGTTGAAAATTGTTAATAATAAAACTTAAATTGCAAATAACTCAGAAACTATAAGTTTGCGGCGGCAATAATTATATATATTCGTGATCTGGAGATCCCCCTCTATCCGCCCATATCTATTTTAACCCCGAAATCGTGGGACGGTATACTAAAGTTTTCCCATAAATGATTATGAATAAATGTTCTTTATGTTTTTATTTGTCGATATTCAACTTGCTAGAAAGTGAACTTTGATCTTAAATCTGATAAAAATACAAAATAAATGATTATGAATAAATACTCATTATGTTTTTATTTGTCGATAATCAACTTGCAGGGAAGTGAACTTTGATCTTAAATCTGATAAAGTACAAAATAAATGATTATGAATAAATTTTCCTTATGTTTTTATTTGTCGATATTCAACTTGCAAGAAAGTGAACTTTGATCTTAAATATGATAAAATACAAAATAAATGATTATGAATAAATGCTATTTATGTTTTTATTTGTCGATAAACAACTTGCAAGAAAGTGAACTTTGATCTTAAATCTGATAAACATACAAAATAAATGATTATGAATAAATGCTATTTATATTTTTATTTGTCGATAAAGACCTTGCTAGAAAGTGAACTTTGATCTTAAATCTTATAAATACAAAATAAATGATTATGCATAAATATTCTTTATGTTTCTATTTGTCGAGAAACAACTTGCAAGAAAGTGAACTTTGATCTTAAATCTGATAAAATACAAAATAAATGATTATGAATACATATTCTTTATGTTTTTATTTGTCGATAATCAACTTGCAAGAAAATGAACTTTGATCATAAATCTGATAAAATACAAAATACATGATTATGTATAAATATTCTTTATGTTTTTATTTGTCGATAAAATACTTGCAAGAAAGTGAACATTGATCTTAAATCTGATAAAATACAAAATAAATGATTATGAATAAATATTCTTTATGTTTTTATTTGTCGATATTCAACTTGCAAGAAAGTGAACTTTGATCTTAAATCTGATAAAAATACATAATAAATGATTCTGAATAAATACTCATTATGTTTTTATTTGTCGATAATCAAATTGCACGAAAGTGAACTTTGATCTTAAATCTGATAAAAATACAAAATAAATGATGATAAATGCAATTTATGTTTTTATTTGTCGATAATCAACTTGTAAGGAAGTGAACTTTGATCATAAATCTGATAAAATACAAAATAAATGATTATGAATCAATATTCTTTATGTTTTTATTTGACGATAATCAACTTGCAAGAAAGTGAACTTTGATCATAAATGTGATAAAATACAAAATACATGATTATGAATAAATATTCTTTATGTTTTTATTTGTCGATAATCAACTTGCAAGAAAGTGAAGATTGATCATAAATCTGATAAAATACAAAATAAATGATTATGAATATATTCTATTTATGTTTTTATTTGTCGATAATCAATTTGCAAGAAAGTGAACTTTGATCATAAATCAGATAAAAACTTAAAGTAAATGATTATGAATAAATAGTCATTATGTTTTTATTTGTCGATAATCAACTTGCAAGAAAGTGAACTTTGATCTTAAATCTGATAAAAATATAAAATAAATGATTATGAATAAATATTCTTTATGTTTCTATTTGTCGATAAACAACTTGCAAGAAAGTGAACTTTGATCATAAATATGATAAAATACAAAATACATGATTATGAATAAATATTCTTTATGTTTTTATTTGTCGATAATCAACTTGCAAGAAAGTGAACATTGATCATAAATCTGATAAAATACAAAATAAATGATTATAAATATATGCTATTTACGTTTTTATTTGTCGATAATCAACTTGCAAGAAAGTGAACTTTGATCATAAATCTGATAAAAATTTAAAATAAATGATTATGAATAAATAGTCATTATATTTTTATTTGTCGATAAAGAACTTGGAAGAAAGTAAACTTTGATCTTAAATCTGATAAAATACAAAATAAATGATTATGAATAAATATTCTTTATGTTTCTATTTATCGATAAACAACTTGCAAGAAAGTGAACTTTGATCTTAAATCTGATAAAAATACAAAATAAATGATTATGAATAAATGCTATTTATGTTTTTATTTGTCGATAAACAACTTGCAAGAAAGTGAACTTTGATCTTAAATCTGAAAAAAATACAAAATAAATGATTATGAATAAATGCTATTTATATTTTTATTTGTCGATAAAGAACTTGCAAGAAAGTGAACTTTGATCTTAAATCTTATAAAATACAAATTAAATGATTATGAATACATATTCTTTATGTTTTTATTTGACGATAGTCAACTTGCAAGATTCACTTTCTGGAAGAAAGATCTTAAATCTGATAAAATACAAAATAAATGATTATGAATAAATACTCTTTATGTTTTTATTTGTCGATAATCAACTTGCAAGAAAGTGAACTTTGATCTTAATTCTGATAAAAATACAAAATAAATGATTATGAATAAATGTTCTTTATGTTTTTATTTGTCGATATTCAACTTGCTAGAAAGTGAACTTTGATCTTAAATCTGATAAAAATACAAAATAAATGATTATGAATAAATACTCATTATGTTATTATTTGTCGATAATCAACTTGCAGGGAAGTGAACTTTGATCTTAAATCTGATAAAGTACAAAATAAATGCTTATGAATAAATTTTCCTTATGTTTTTATTTGTCGATATTCAACTTGCAAGAAAGTGAACTTTGATCTTAAATATGATAAAATACAAAATAAATGATTATGAATAAATGCTATTTATGTTTTTATTTGTCGATAAACAACTTGCAAGAAAGTGAACTTTGATCTTAAATCTGATAAACATACAAAATAAATGATTATGAATAAATGCTATTTATATTTTTATTTGTCGATAAAGAACTTGCTAGAAAGTGAACTTTGATCTTAAATCTTATAAATACAAAATAAATGATTATGAATAAATATTCTTTATGTTTCTATTTGTCGATAAACAACTTGCAAGAAAGTGAACTTTGATCTAAAATCTGATAAAAATACAAAATAAATGATTATGAATAAATACTCATTATGTTTTTATTTGTCGATAATGAAATTGCAAGAAAGTGAACTTTGATCTTAAATCTGATAAAAATACAAAATAAATGATTATGAATAAATACTCATTATGTTTTTATTTGTCGATAATTAAATTGCAAGAAAGTGAACTTTGATCTTAAATCTGATAAAATACAAAATACATGATTATGAATAAATATTCTTTATGTTTTTATTTGTCGATAATCAACTTGCAAGAAAGTGAACTTTGATCATAAATCTGATAAAATACAAAATAAATGATTATGAATAAATATTCTTTATGTTTTTATTTGTCGATATTCAACTTGTAAGAAAGTGAACTTTGATCTTAAATCTGATAAAAATACAAAATAAATGATTATGAATAAATACTCATTATGTTTTTATTTGTCGATAATCAACTTGCAGGGAAGTGAACTTTGATAAAATACAAAATAAATGATTATGAATAAATATTCCTTATGTTTTTATTTGTCGATATTCAACTTGCTAGAAAGTGAAATTTGATCATAAATCTGATAAATACAAAATAAATGATTATGAATACATATTCTTTATGTTTTTATTTGTCGATAATCAACTTGCAACAAAATGAACTTTGATCATAAATCTGATAAAATACAAAATACATGATTATGTATAAATATTCTTTATGTTTTTATTTGTCGATAAAATACTTGCAAGAAAGTGAACATTGATCTTAAATCTGATAAAATACAAAATAAATGATTATGAATAAATATTCTTTATGTTTTTATTTGTCGATATTCAACTTGCAAGAAAGTGAACTTTGATCTTAAATCTAATAAAAATACAAAATAAATGATTATGAATAAATTTTCCTTATGTTTTTATTTGTCGATATTCAACTTGCAAGAAAGTGAACTTTGATCTTAAATATGATAAAATACAAAATACATGCTTATGAATAAATATTCATTATGTTTTTAATTGTCGATAATCAAATTGCAAGAAAGTGAACTTTGATCTTAAATCTGATAAAATACAAAATACATGGTTATGAATAAATATTCTATATGTTTCTATTTGTCGATAAACAACCTGCAAGAAAGTGAACTTTGATCTTAAATCTGATAAAATACAAAATACATGATTATGAATAAATATTCATTATGTTTTTAATTGTCGATAATCAAATTGCAAGAAAGTGAACTTTGATCTTAAATCTGATAAAATACAAAATACATGGTTATGAATAAATATTCTATATGTTTCTATTTGTCGATAAACAACCTGCAAGAAAGTGAACTTTGATCTTAAATCTGATAAAATACAAAATACATGATTATGAATACATATTCTTTATGTTTTTATTTGTCGATAATCAACTTGCAAGAAAATGAACTTTGATCATAAATCTGATAAAATACAAAATACATGATTATGTATAAATATTCTTTATGTTTTTATTTGTCGATAAAATACTTGCAAGAAAGTGAACATTGATCTTAAATCTGATAAAATACAAATTAAATGATTATGAATAAATATTCTTTATGTTTTTATTTGTCGATTTCAGCTTGCAAGAAAGTGAACTTTGATCTTAAATCTGATAAAAATACAAAATAAATTATTATGAATAAATACTCATTATGTTTTTATTTGTCGATAATCAAATTGCACGAAAGTGAACTTTGATCTTAAACCTGATAAAAATACAAAATAAATGATGATAAATGCAATTTATGTTTTTATTTGTCGATAATCAACTTGTAAGGAAGTGAACTTTGATCATAAATCTGATAAAATACAAAATAAATGGTTATGAATAAATATTCTATATGTTTCGATTTGTCGATAAACAACCTGCAAGAAAGTGAACTTTGATCTTAAATCTGATAAAAATACAAAATAAATGATTATGAATAAATATTCATTATGTTTTTATTTGTCGATAATCAACTTGCAAAAAAGTGAACTTTGATCTTAATTCTGATAAAAATACAAAATAAATGATTATGAATAAATGTTCTTTATGTTTTTATTTGTCGATATTCAACTTGCTAGAAAGTGAACTTTGATCTTAAATCTGATAAAAATACAAAATACATGATTATGAATAAATATTCATTATGTTTTTAATTGTCGATAATCAAATTGCAAGAAAGTGAACTTTGATCTTAAATCTGATAAAAATACAAAATAAATGATTATGAATAAATGCCATTTATGTTTTTATTTGTCGATAAAGAACTTGGTAGAAAGTGAACTTTGATCTTAAATCTGATAAAATACAAAATAAATGATTATGAATACATATTCTTTATGTTTTTATTTGTCGATAATCAACTTGCAAGAAAATGAACTTTGATCATAAATCTGATAAAATACAAAATACATGATTACGTATAAATATACTTTATGTTTTTATTTGTCGATAAAATACTTGCACGAAAGTGAACATTGATCTTAAATCTGATAAAATACAAAATAAATGATTATGAATAAATATTCTTTATGTTTTTATTTGTCGATATTCAACTTGCAAGAAAGTGAACTTTGATCTTAAATCTGATAAAAATACAAAATAAATGATTCTGAATAAATACTCTTTATGTTTTTATTTGTCGATAATCAACTTGTAAGGAAGTGAACTTTGATCATAAATCTGATAAAATACAAAATAAATGGTTATGAATAAATATTCTATATGTTTCTATTTGTCGATAAACAACCTTCAAGAAAGAGAACTTTGATCTTAAATCTGATAAAAATACAAAATAAATGATTATGAATAAATACTCATTATGTTTTTATTTGTCGATAATCAAATTGCACGAAAGTGAACTTTGATCTTAAATCTGATAAAAATACAAAATAAATTATGATAAATGCAATTTATGTTTTTATTTGTCGATAATCAACTTGTAAGGAAGTGAACTTTAATCATAAATCTGATAAAATACAAAATAAATGATTATGAATCAATATTCTTTATGTTTTTCTTTGACGATAATCAACTTGCAAGAAAGTGAACTTTGATCATAAATGTGATAAAATACAAAATACATGATTATGAATAAATATTCTTTATGTTTTTATTTGTCGATAATCAACTTGCAAGAAAGGGAACATTGATCATAAATCTGATAAAATACAAAATAAATGATTATGAATATATTCTATTTATGTTTTTATTTGTCGATAATCAATTTGCAAGAAAGTGAACTTTGATCATAAATCTGATAAAAATTTAAAATACATGATTATGAATAAATAGTTATTATGTTTTTATTTGTCGATAATCAACTTGCAAGAAAGTGAACTTTGATCTTAAATCTGATAAAAATATAAAATAAATGATTATGAATAAATATTCTTTATGTTTCTATTTGCCGATAAACCACTTGCAAGAAAGTGAACTTTGATCATAAATATGATAAAATACAAAATACATGATTATGAATAAATATTCTTTATGTTTTTATTTGTCGATAATCAACTTGCAAGAAAGTGAACATTGATCATAAATCTGATAAAATACAAAATAAATGATTATGAATATATGCTATTTATGTTTTTATTTGTCGATAATCAACTTGCAAGAAAGTGAACTTTGATCATAAATCTGATAAAAATTTAAAATAAATGATTATGAATAAATAGTCATTATGTTTTTATTTGTCGATAAAGAACTTGGAAGAAAGTAAACTTTGATCTTAAATCTGATAAAATACAAAATAAATGATTATGAATAAATATTCTTTATGTTTCTATTTGTCGATAAACAACTTGCAAGAAAGTGAACTTTGATCTTAAATCTGATAAAAATACAAAATAAATGATTATGAATAAATGCTATTTATGTTTTTATTTGTCGATAAACAACTTGCAAGAAAGTGAACTTTGATCTTAAATCTGATAAAAATACAAAATAAATGATTATGAATAAATGGTATTTATATTTTTATTTGTCGATAAAGAACTTGCAAGAAAGTGAACTTTGATCTTAAATCTTATAAAATACAAAATAAATGATTATGAATTCATATTCTTTATGTTTTTATTTGACGATAGTCAACTTGCAAGATTCACTTTCTGGAACAAAGATCTTAAATCTGATAAAATACAAAATAAATGATTATGAATAAATACTCATTATGTTTTTATTTGTCGATAATCAACTTGCAAGAAAGTGAACTTTGATCTTAATTCTGATAAAAATACAAAATAAATGATTATGAATAAATGTTCTTAATGTTTTTATTTGTCGATATTCAACTTGCTAGAAAGTGAACTTTGATCTTAAATCTGATAAAAATACAAAATAAATGATTATGAATAAATACTCATTATGTTTTTATTTGTCGATAATCAACTTGCAGGGAAGTGAACTTTGATCTTAAATCTGATAAAGTACAAAATAAATGATTATGAATAAATTTTCCTTATGTTTTTATTCGTCGATATTCAACTTGCAAGAAAGTGAACTTTGATCTTAAATATGATAAAATACAAAATAAATGATTATGAATAAATGCTATTTATGTTTTTATTTGTCGATAAACAACTTGCAAGAAAGTGAACTTTGATCTTAAATCTGATAAAAATACAAAATAAATGATTATGAATAAATGCTATTTATATTTTTATTTGTCGATAAAGAACTTGCAAGAAAGTGAACATTGATCTTAAATCTTATAAAATACAAAATAAATGATTATGAATAAATATTCTTTATGTTTTTATTTGTCGATATTCAACTTGCAAGAAAGTGAACTTTGATCTTAAATCTGATAAAAATACAAAATAAATGATTCTGAATAAATACTCATTATGTTTTTATTTGTCGATAATCAAATTGCACGAAAGTGAACTTTGATCTTAAATCTGATAAAAATACAAAATAAATGATGATAAATGCAATTTATGTTTTTATTTGTCGATAATCAACTTGTAAGGAAGTGAACTTTGATCATAAATCTGATAAAATACAAAATAAATGATTATGAATCAATATTCTTTATGTTTTTATTTGACGATAATCAACTTGCAAGAAAGTGAACTTTGATCATAAATGTGATAAAATACAAAATACATGATTATGAATAAATATTCTTTATGTTTTTATTTGTCGATAATCAACTTGCAAGAAAGTGAAGATTGATCATAAATCTGATAAAATACAAAATAAATGATTATGAATATATTCTATTTATGTTTTTATTTGTCGATAATCAATTTGCAAGAAAGTGAACTTTGATCATAAATCAGATAAAAACTTAAAATAAATGATTATGAATAAATAGTCATTATGTTTTTATTTGTCGATAATCAACTTGCAAGAAAGTGAACTTTGATCTTAAATCTGATAAAAATATAAAATAAATGATTATGAATAAATATTCTTTATGTTTCTATTTGTCGATAAACAACTTGCAAGAAAGTGAACTTTGATCATAAATATGATAAAATACAAAATACATGATTATGAATAAATATTCTTTATGTTTTTATTTGTCGATAATCAACTTGCAAGAAAGTGAACATTGATCATAAATCTGATAAAATACAAAATAAATGATTATGAATATATGCTATTTACGTTTTTATTTGTCGATAATCAACTTGCAGGGAAGTGAACTTTGATAAAATACAAAATAAATGATTATGAATAAATATTCCTTATGTTTTTATTTGTCGATATTCAACTTGCTAGAAAGTGAAATTTGATCATAAATCTGATAAATACAAAATAAATGATTATGAATACATATTCTTTATGTTTTTATTTGTCGATAATCAACTTGCAACAAAATGAACTTTGATCATAAATCTGATAAAATACAAAATACATGATTATGTATAAATATTCTTTATGTTTTTATTTGTCGATAAAATACTTGCAAGAAAGTGAACTTTGATCTTAAATCTGATAAAAATACAAAATAAATGATTCTGAATAAATACTCATTATGTTTTTATTTGTCGATAATCAAATTGCACGAAAGTGAACTTTGATCTTAAATCTGATAAAAATACAAAATAAATGATGATAAATGCAATTTATGTTTTTATTTGTCGATAATCAACTTGTAAGGAAGTGAACTTTGATCATAAATCTGATAAAATACAAAATAAATGATTATGAATCAATATTCTTTATGTTTTTATTTGACGATAATCAACTTGCAAGAAAGTGAACTTTGATCATAAATGTGATAAAATACAAAATACATGATTATGAATAAATATTCTTTATGTTTTTATTTGTCGATAATCAACTTGCAAGAAAGTGAACATTGATCATAAATCTGATAAAATACAAAATAAATGATTATGAATATATGCTATTTACGTTTTTATTTGTCGATAATCAACTTGCAAGAAAGTGAACTTTGATCATAAATCTGATAACAATTTAAAATAAATGATTATGAATAAATAGTCATTATGTTTTTATTTGTCGATAAAGAACTTGGAAGAAAGTAAACTTTGATCTTAAATCTGATAAAATACAAAATAAATGATTATGAATAAATACTCATTATGTTTTTATTTGTCGATAATTAAATTGCAAGAAAGTGAACTTTGATCTTAAATCTGATAAAATACAAAATACATGATTATGAATAAATATTCTTTATGTTTTTATTTGTCGATAATCAACTTGCAAGAAAGTGAACTTTGATCATAAATCTGATAAAATACAAAATAAATGATTATGAATAAATATTCTTTATGTTTTTATTTGTCGATATTCAACTTGTAAGAAAGTGAACTTTGATCTTAAATCTGATAAAAATACAAAATAAATGATTATGAATAAATACTCATTATGTTTTTATTTGTCGATAATCAACTTGCAGGGAAGTGAACTTTGATAAAATACAAAATAAATGATTATGAATAAATATTCCTTATGTTTTTATTTGTCGATATTCAACTTGCTAGAAAGTGAAATTTGATCATAAATCTGATAAATACAAAATAAATGATTATGAATACATATTCTTTATGTTTTTATTTGTCGATAATCAACTTGCAACAAAATGAACTTTGATCATAAATCTGATAAAATACAAAATACATGATTATGTATAAATATTCTTTATGTTTTTATTTGTCGATAAAATACTTGCAAGAAAGTGAACATTGATCTTAAATCTGATAAAATACAAAATAAATGATTATGAATAAATATTCTTTATGTTTTTATTTGTCGATATTCAACTTGCAAGAAAGTGAACTTTGATCTTAAATCTAATAAAAATACAAAATAAATGATTATGAATAAATTTTCCTTATGTTTTTATTTGTCGATATTCAACTAGCAAGAAAGTGAACTTTGATCTTAAATATGATAAAATACAAAATACATGCTTATGAATAAATATTCATTATGTTTTTAATTGTCGATAATCAAATTGCAAGAAAGTGAACTTTGATCTTAAATCTGATAAAATACAAAATACATGGTTATGAATAAATATTCTATATGTTTCTATTTGTCGATAAACAACCTGCAAGAAAGTGAACTTTGATCTTAAATCTGATAAAATACAAAATACATGATTATGAATACATATTCTTTATGTTTTTATTTGTCGATAATCAACTTGCAAGAAAATGAACTTTGATCATAAATCTGATAAAATACAAAATACATGATTATGTATAAATATTCTTTATGTTTTTATTTGTCGATAAAATACTTGCAAGAAAGTGAACATTGATCTTAAATCTGATAAAATACAAATTAAATGATTATGAATAAATATTCTTTATGTTTTTATTTGTCGATTTCAGCTTGCAAGAAAGTGAACTTTGATCTTAAATCTGATAAAAATACAAAATAAATGATTATGAATAAATACTCATTATGTTTTTATTTGTCGATAATCAAATTGCACGAAAGTGAACTTTGATCTTAAACCTGATAAAAATACAAAATAAATGATGATAAATGCAATTTATGTTTTTATTTGTCGATAATCAACTTGTAAGGAAGTGAACTTTGATCATAAATCTGATAAAATACAAAATAAATGGTTATGAATAAATATTCTATATGTTTCGATTTGTCGATAAACAACCTGCAAGAAAGTGAACTTTGATCTTAAATCTGATAAAAATACAAAATAAATGATTATGAATAAATATTCATTATGTTTTTATTTGTCGATAATCAACTTGCAAAAAAGTGAACTTTGATCTTAATTCTGATAAAAATACAAAATAAATGATTATGAATAAATGTTCTTTATGTTTTTATTTGTCGATATTCAACTTGCTAGAAAGTGAACTTTGATCTTAAATCTGATAAAAATACAAAATACATGATTATGAATAAATATTCATTATGTTTTTAATTGTCGATAATCAAATTGCAAGAAAGTGAACTTTGATCTTAAATCTGATAAAAATACAAAATAAATGATTATGAATAAATGCCATTTATGTTTTTATTTGTCGATAAAGAACTTGGTAGAAAGTGAACTTTGATCTTAAATCTGATAAAATACAAAATAAATGATTATGAATACATATTCTTTATGTTTTTATTTGTCGATAATCAACTTGCAAGAAAATGAACTTTGATCATAAATCTGATAAAATACAAAATACATGATTATGTATAAATATACTTTATGTTTTTATTTGTCGATAAAATACTTGCACGAAAGTGAACATTGATCTTAAATCTGATAAAATACAAAATAAATGATTATGAATAAATATTCTTTATGTTTTTATTTGTCGATATTCAACTTGCAAGAAAGTGAACTTTGATCTTAAATCTGATAAAAATACAAAATAAATGATTCTGAATAAATACTCTTTATGTTTTTATTTGTCGATAATCAACTTGTAAGGAAGTGAACTTTGATCATAAATCTGATAAAATACAAAATAAATGGTTATGAATAAATATTCTATATGTTTCTATTTGTCGATAAACAACCTTCAAGAAAGAGAACTTTGATCTTAAATCTGATAAAAATACAAAATAAATGATTATGAATAAATACTCATTATGTTTTTATTTGTCGATAATCAAATTGCACGAAAGTGAACTTTGATCTTAAATCTGATAAAAATACAAAATAAATTATGATAAATGCAATTTATGTTTTTATTTGTCGATAATCAACTTGTAAGGAAGTGAACTTTAATCATAAATCTGATAAAATACAAAATAAATGATTATGAATCAATATTCTTTATGTTTTTATTTGACGATAATCAACTTGCAAGAAAGTGAACTTTGATCATAAATGTGATAAAATACAAAATACATGATTATGAATAAATATTCTTTATGTTTTTATTTGTCGATAATCAACTTGCAAGAAAGGGAACATTGATCATAAATCTGATAAAATACAAAATAAATGATTATGAATATATTCTATTTATGTTTTTATTTGTCGATAATCAATTTGCAAGAAAGTGAACTTTGATCATAAATCTGATAAAAATTTAAAATACATGATTATGAATAAATAGTTATTATGTTTTTATTTGTCGATAATCAACTTGCAAGAAAGTGAACTTTGATCTTAAATCTGATAAAAATATAAAATAAATGATTATGAATAAATATTCTTTATGTTTCTATTTGCCGATAAACCACTTGCAAGAAAGTGAACTTTGATCATAAATATGATAAAATACAAAATACATGATTATGAATAAATATTCTTTATGTTTTTATTTGTCGATAATCAACTTGCAAGAAAGTGAACATTGATCATAAATCTGATAAAATACAAAATAAATGATTATGAATATATGCTATTTATGTTTTTATTTGTCGATAATCAACTTGCAAGAAAGTGAACTTTGATCATAAATCTGATAAAAATTTAAAATAAATGATTATGAATAAATAGTCATTATGTTTTTATTTGTCGATAAAGAACTTGGAAGAAAGTAAACTTTGATCTTAAATCTGATAAAATACAAAATAAATGATTATGAATAAATATTCTTTATGTTTCTATTTGTCGATAAACAACTTGCAAGAAAGTGAACTTTGATCTTAAATCTGATAAAAATACAAAATAAATGATTATGAATAAATGCTATTTATGTTTTTATTTGTCGATAAACAACTTGCAAGAAAGTGAACTTTGATCTTAAATCTGATAAAAATACAAAATAAATGATTATGAATAAATGGTATTTATATTTTTATTTGTCGATAAAGAACTTGCAAGAAAGTGAACTTTGATCTTAAATCTTATAAAATACAAAATAAATGATTATGAATTCATATTCTTTATGTTTTTATTTGACGATAGTCAACTTGCAAGATTCACTTTCTGGAACAAAGATCTTAAATCTGATAAAATACAAAATAAATGATTATGAATAAATACTCATTATGTTTTTATTTGTCGATAATCAACTTGCAAGAAAGTGAACTTTGATCTTAATTCTGATAAAAATACAAAATAAATGATTATGAATAAATGTTCTTTATGTTTTTATTTGTCGATATTCAACTTGCTAGAAAGTGAACTTTGATCTTAAATCTGATAAAAATACAAAATAAATGATTATGAATAAATACTCATTATGTTTTTATTTGTCGATAATCAACTTGCAGGGAAGTGAACTTTGATCTTAAATCTGATAAAGTACAAAATAAATGATTATGAATAAATTTTCCTTATGTTTTTATTCGTCGATATTCAACTTGCAAGAAAGTGAACTTTGATCTTAAATATGATAAAATACAAAATAAATGATTATGAATAAATGCTATTTATGTTTTTATTTGTCGATAAACAACTTGCAAGAAGGTGAACTTTGATCTTAAATCTGATAAAAATACAAAATAAATGATTATGAATAAATGCTATTTATATTTTTATTTGTCGATAAAGAACTTGCAAGAAAGTGAACATTGATCTTAAATCTTATAAAATACAAAATAAATGATTATGAATAAATATTCTTTATGTTTTTATTTGTCGATATTCAACTTGCAAGAAAGTGAACTTTGATCTTAAATCTGATAAAAATACAAAATAAATGATTCTGAATAAATACTCATTATGTTTTTATTTGTCGATAATCAAATTGCACGAAAGTGAACTTTGATCTTAAATCTGATAAAAATACAAAATAAATGATGATAAATGCAATTTATGTTTTTATTTGTCGATAATCAACTTGTAAGGAAGTGAACTTTGATCATAAATCTGATAAAATACAAAATAAATGATTATGAATCAATATTCTTTATGTTTTTATTTGACGATAATCAACTTGCAAGAAAGTGAACTTTGATCATAAATGTGATAAAATACAAAATACATGATTATGAATAAATATTCTTTATGTTTTTATTTGTCGATAATCAACTTGCAAGAAAGTGAAGATTGATCATAAATCTGATAAAATACAAAATAAATGATTATGAATATATTCTATTTATGTTTTTATTTGTCGATAATCAATTTGCAAGAAAGTGAACTTTGATCATAAATCAGATAAAAACTTAAAATAAATGATTATGAATAAATAGTCATTATGTTTTTATTTGTCGATAATCAACTTGCAAGAAAGTGAACTTTGATCTTAAATCTGATAAAAATATAAAATAAATGATTATGAATAAATATTCTTTATGTTTCTATTTGTCGATAAACAACTTGCAAGAAAGTGAACTTTGATCATAAATATGATAAAATACAAAATACATGATTATGAATAAATATTCTTTATGTTTTTATTTGTCGATAATCAACTTGCAAGAAAGTGAACATTGATCATAAATCTGATAAAATACAAAATAAATGATTATGAATATATGCTATTTACGTTTTTATTTGTCGATAATCAACTTGCAAGAAAGTGAACTTTGATCATAAATCTGATAACAATTTAAAATAAATGATTATGAATAAATGGTCATTATGTTTTTATTTGTCGATAAAGAACTTGGAAGAAAGTAAACTTTGATCTTAAATCTGATAAAATACAAAATAAATGATTATGAATAAATATTCTTTATGTTTCTATTTATCGATAAACAACTTGCAAGAAAGTGAACTTTGATCTTAAATCTGATAAAAATACAAAATAAATGATTATGAATAAATGCTATTTATGTTTTTATTTGTCGATAAACAACTTGCAAGAAAGTGAACTTTGATCTTAAATCTGAAAAAAATACAAAATAAATGATTATGAATAAATGCTATTTATATTTTTATTTGTCGATAAAGAACTTGCAAGAAAGTGAACTTTGATCTTAAATCTTATAAAATACAAATTAAATGATTATGAATACATATTCTTTATGTTTTTATTTGACGATAGTCAACTTGCAAGATTCACTTTCTGGAAGAAAGATCTTAAATCTGATAAAATACAAAATAAATGATTATGAATAAATACACTTTATGTTTTTATATGTCGATAATCAACTTGCAAGAAAGTGAACTTTGATCTTAATTGTGATAAAAATACAAAATAAATGATTATGAATAAATGTTCTTTATGTTTTTATTTGTCGATATTCAACTTGCTAGAAAGTGAACTTTGATCTTAAATCTGATAAAAATACAAAATAAATGATTATGAATAAATACTCATTATGTTTTTATTTGTCGATAATCAACTTGCAGGGAAGTGAACTTTGATCTTAAATCTGATAAAGTACAAAATAAATGATTATGACTAAATTTTCCTTATGTTTTTATTTGTCGATATTCAACTTGCAAGAAAGTGAACTTTGATCTTAAATATGATAAAATACAAAATAAATGATTATGAATAAATGCTATTTATGTTTTTATTTGTCGATAAACAACTTGCAAGAAAGTGAACTTTGATCTTAAATCTGATAAACATACAAAATAAATGATTATGAATAAATGCTATTTATATTTTTATTTGTCGATAAAGAACTTGCTAGAAAGTGAACTTTGATCTTAAATCTTATAAATACAAAATAAATGATTATGAATAAATATTCTTTATGTTTCTATTTGTCGATAAACAACTTGCAAGAAAGTGAACTTTGATCTAAAATCTGATAAAAATACAAAATAAATGATTATGCATAAATACTCATTATGTTTTTATTTGTCGATAATGAAATTGCAAGAAAGTGAACTTTGATCTTAAATCTGATAAAAATACAAAATAAATGATGATAAATGCAATTTATGTTTTTATTTGTCGATAATCAACTTGTAAGGAAGTGAACTTTGATCATAAATCTAATAAAATACAAAATAAATGGTTATGAATAAATATTCTATATGTTTCTATTTGTCGATAAACAACCTGCAAGAAAGTGAACTTTGATCTTAAATCTGATAAAAATACAAAATAAATGATTATGAATAAATATTCATTATGTTTTTATTTGTCGATAATCAACTTGCAAAAAAGTGAACTTTGATCTTAATTCTGATAAAAATACAAAATAAATGATTATGAATAAATGTTCTTTATGTTTTTATTTGTCGATATTCAACTTGCTAGAAAGTGAACTTTGATCTTAAATCTGATAAAAATACAAAATACATGATTATGAATAAATATTCATTATGTTTTTAATTGTCGATAATCAAATTGCAAGAAAGTGAACTTTGATCTTAAATCTGATAAAAATACAAAATAAATGATTATGAATAAATGCCATTTATGTTTTTATTTGTCGATAAAGAACTTGGAAGAAAGTGAACTTTGATCTTAAATCTGATAAAATACAAAATAAATGATTATGAATACATATTCTTTATGTTTTTATTTGTCGATAATCAACTTGCAAGAAAATGAACTTTGATCATAAATCTGATAAAATACAAAATACATGATTATGTATAAATATTCTTTATGTTTTTATTTGTCGATAAAATACTTGCACGAAAGTGAACATTGATCTTAAATCTGATAAAATACAAAATAAATGATTATGAATAAATATTCTTTATGTTTTTATTTGTCGATATTCAACTTGCAAGAAAGTGAACTTTGATCTTAAATCTGATAAAAATACAAAATAAATGATTCTGAATAAATTGCACGAAAGTGAACTTTGATCTTAAATCTGATAAAAATACAAAATAAATGATGATAAATGCAATTTATGTTTTTATTTGTCGATAATCAACTTGTAAGGAAGTGAACTATGATCATAAATCTGATAAAATACAAAATAAATGGTTATGAATAAATATTCTATATGTTTCTATTTGTCGATAAACAACCTTCAAGAAAGAGAACTTTGATCTTAAATCTGATAAAAATACAAAATAAATGATTATGAATAAATACTCATTATGTTTTTATTTGTCGATAATCAAATTGCACGAAAGTGAACTTTGATCTTAAATCTGATAAAAATACAAAATAAATTATGATAAATGCAATTTATGTTTTTATTTGTCGATAATCAACTTGTAAGGAAGTGAA
Organism: Zeugodacus cucurbitae; assembly: GCF_028554725.1. NCBI lineage: Eukaryota > Metazoa > Arthropoda > Insecta > Diptera > Tephritidae > Zeugodacus > Zeugodacus cucurbitae. Next base: position 35,013,844 of record NC_071668.1, read on the forward strand.
CTTTAATCATAAATCTGATAAAATACAAAATAAATGATTACGAATCAATATTCTTTATGTTTTTATTTGACGATAATCAACTTGCAAGAAAGTGAACTTTGATCATAAATGTGATAAAATACAAAATACATGATTATGAATAAATATTCTTTATGTTTTTATTTGTCGATAATCAACTTGCAAGAAAGTGAACATTGATCATAAATCTGATAAAATACAAAATAAATGATTATGAATATATTCTATTTATGTTTTTATTTGTCGATAATCAATTTGCAAGAAAGTGAACTTTGATCATAAATCTGATAAAAATTTAAAATAAATGATTATGAATAAATAGTCATTATGTTTTTATTTGTCGATAATCAACTTGCAAGAAAGTGAACTTTGATCTTAAATCTGATAAAAATATAAAATAAATGATTATGAATAAATATTCTTTATGTTTCTATTTGTCGATAAACAACTTGCAAGAAAGTGAACTTTGATCATAAATATGATAAAATACAAAATACATGATTATGAATAAATATTCTTTATGTTTTTATTTGTCGATAATCAACTTGCAAGAAAGTGAACATTGATCATAAATCTGATAAAATACAAAATAAATGATTATGAATATATGCTATTTATGTTTTTATTTGTCGATAATCAACTTGCAAGAAAGTGAACTTTGATCTTAAATCTTATAAAATACAAAATAAATGATTATGAATACATATTCTTTATGTTTTTATTTGACGATAGTCAACTTGCAAGATTCACTTTCTGGAACAAAGATCTTAAATCTGATAAAATACAAAATAAATGATTATGAATAAATACTCATTATGTTTTTATTTGTCGATAAACAACTTGCAAGAAAGTGAACTTTGATCTTAAATCTGATAAAAATACAAAATAAATGATTATGAATAAATGCTATTTATGTTTTTATTTGTCGATATTCAACTTGCTAGAAAGCGAACTTTGATCTTAAATCTGATAAAAATACAAAATAAATGATTATGAATAAATAGTCATTATGTTTTTATTTGTCGATAAAGAACTTGGAAGAAAGTAAACTTTGATCTTAAATCTGATAAAATACAAAATAAATGATTATGAATAAATATTCTTTATGTTTCTATTTGTCGATAAACAACTTGCAAGAAAGTGAACTTTGATCTTAAATCTGATAAAAATACAAAATAAATGATTATGAATAAATGCTATTTATGTTTTTATTTGTCGATAAACAACTTGCAAGAAAGTGAACTTTGATCTTAAATCTGATAAAAATACAAAATAAATGATTATGAATAAATGCTATTTATATTTTTATTTGTCGATAAAGAACTTGCAAGAAAGTGAACTTTGATCTTAAATCTTATAAAATACAAAATAAATGATTATGAATACATATTCTTTATGTTTTTATTTGACGATAGTCAACTTGCAAGATTCACTTTCTGGAACAAAGATCTTAAATCTGATAAAATACAAAATAAATGATTATGAATAAATACTCATTATGTTTTTATTTGTCGATAATCAACTTGCAAGAAAGTGAACTTTGATCTTAATTCTGATAAAAATACAAAATAAATGATTATGAATAAATGTTCTTTATGTTTTTATTTGTCGATATTCAACTTGCTAGAAAGCGAACTTTGATCTTAAATCTGATAAAAATACAAAATAAATGATTATGAATAAATACTCATTATGTTTTTATTTGTCGATAATCAACTTGCAGGGAAGTGAACTTTGATCTTAAATCTGATGAAGTACCAAATAAATGATTATGAATAAATTTTCCTTATGTTTTTATTCGTCGATATTCAACTTGCAAGAAAGTGAACTTTGATCTTAAATATGATAAAATACAAAATAAATGATTATGAATAAATGCTATTTATGTTTTTATTTGTCGATAAACAACTTGCAAGAAAGTGAACTTTGATCTTAAATCTGATAAAAATACAAAATAAATGATTATGAATAAATGCTATTTATATTTTTATTTGTCGATAAAGAACTTGCAAGAAAGTGAACTTTGATCTTAAATCTTATAAAATACAAAATAAATGATTATGAATACATATTCTTTATGTTTTTATTTGACGATAGTCAACTTGCAAGATTCACTTTCTGGAACAAAGATCTTAAATCTGATAAAATACAAAATAAATGATTATGAATAAATACTCATTATGTTTTTATTTGTCGATAAACAACTTGCAAGAAAGTGAACTTTGATCTTAAATCTGATAAAAATACAAAATAAATGATTATGAATAAATGCTATTTATGTTTTTATTTGTCGATATTCAACTTGCTAGAAAGCGAACTTTGATCTTAAATCTGATAAAAATACAAAATAAATGATTATGAATAAATACTCATTATGTTTTTATTTGTCGATAATGAAATTGCAAGAAAGTGAACTTTGATCTTAAATCTGATAAAAATACAAAATAAATGATTATGAATAAATACTCATTATGTTTTTATTTGACGATAATTAAATTGCAAGAAAGTGAACTTTGATCTTAAATCTGATAAAATACAAAATACATGATTATGAATAAATATTCTTTATGTTTTTATTTGTCGATAATCAACTAGCAAGAAAGTGAACTTTGATCATAAATCTGATAAAATACAAAATAAATGATTATGAATAAATATTCTTTATGTTTTTATTTGTCGATATTCAACTTGTAAGAAAGTGAACTTTGATCTTAAATCTGATAAAAATACAAAATAAATGATTATGAATAATTACTCATTATGTTTTTATTTGTCGATAATCAACTTGCAGGGAAGTGAACTTTGATCTTAAATCTGATAAAATACAAAATAAATGATTATGAATAAATATTCCTTATGTTTTTATTTGTCGATATTCAACTTGCAAGAAAGTGAACTTTGATCATAAATCTGATAAATACAAAATAAATGATTATGAATACATATTCTTTATGTTTTTATTTGTCGATAATCAACTTGCAAGAAAATGAACTTTGATCATAAATCTGATAAAATACAAAATACATGATTATGTATAAATATTCTTTATGTTTTTATTTGTCGATAAAATACTTGCAAGAAAGTGAACATTGATCTTAAATCTGATAAAATACAAAATAAATGATTATGAATAAATATTCTTTATGTTTTTATTTGTCGATATTCAACTTGCAAGAAAGTGAACTTTGATCTTAAATCTAATAAAAATACAAAATAAATGATTATGAATAAATTTTCCTTATGTTTTTATTTGTCGATATTCAACTTGCAAGAAAGTGAACTTTGATCTTAAATATGATAAAATACAAAATACATGCTTATGAATAAATATTCATTATGTTTTTAATTGTCGATAATCAAATTGCAAGAAAGTGAACTTTGATCTTAAATCTGATAAAATACAAAATACATGATTATGTATAAATATTCTTTATGTTTTTATTTATCGATAAAATACTTGAAAGAAAGTGAACTTTGATCTTAAATCTGATAAAAATACAAAATAAATGATTATGAATAAATACTCATTATGTTTTTATTTGTCGATAATCAAATTGCAAGAAAGTGAATTTTGATCCTAAATCTGATAATAATACAAAGTAAATGATTATGAATAAATATTCATTATGTTTTTAATTGTCGATAATCAAATTGCAAGAAAGTGAACTTTGATCTTAAATCTGATAAAATACAAAATACATGATTATGTATAAATATTCATTATGTTTTTATTTGTCGATAAAATACTTGCAAGAAAGTGAATTTTGATCTTAAATCTGATAAAAATACAAAATAAATGATTATGAATAAATATTCATTATGTTTTTATTTGTCGATAATCAACTGGCAAAAAAGTGAACTTTGATCTTAATTCTGATAAAAATACAAAATAAATGATTATGAATAAATGTTCTTTATGTTTTTATTTGTCGATATTAAACTTGCAAGAAAGTGAACTTTGATCTTAAATCTGATAAAAATACAAAATAATTGATTATGAATAAATGCCATTTATGTTTTTATTTGTCGATAATCAACTGGCAAAAAAGTGAACTTTGATCTTAATTCTGATAAAGTACAAAATAAATGATTATGAATAAATTTTCCTTATGTTTTTATTCGTCGATATTCAACTTGCAAGAAAGTGAACTTTGATCTTAAATATGATAAAATACAAAATACATGATTATGTATAAATATTCTTTATGTTTTTATTTGTCGATAAAATACTTGCAAGAAAGTGAACTTTGATCTTAAATCTGATAAAAATACAAAATAAATGATTATGAATAAATATTCATTATGTTTTTATTTGTCGATAATCAACTGGCAAAAAAGTGAACTTTGATCTTAATTCTGATAAAGTACAAAATAAATGATTATGAATAAATTTTCCTTATGTTTTTATTCGTCGATATTCAACTTGCAAGAAAGTGAACTTTGATCTTAAATATGATAAAATACAAAATACATGATTATGTATAAATATTCTTTATGTTTTTAATTGTCGATAACCAAATTGCAAGAAAGTGAACTTTGATCTTAAATCTAATAAAAATACAAAATAAATGATTATGAATAAATTTTCCTTATGTTTTTATTTGTCGATATTCAATTTGCAAGAAAGTGAACTTTGATCTTAAATATGATAAAATACAAAATACATGCTTATGAATAAATATTCATTATGTTTTTAATTGTCGATAATCAAATTGCAAGAAAGTGAACTTTGATCTTAAATCTGATAAAATACAAAATACATGATTATGTATAAATATTCATTATGTTTTTATTTGTCGATAAAATACTTGCAAGAAAGTGAACTTTGATCTTAAATCTGATAAAAATACAAAATAAATGATTATGAATAAATATTCATTATGTTTTTATTTGTCGATAATCAACTGGCAAAAAAGTGAACTTTGATCTTAATTCTGATAAAAATACAAAATAAATGATTATGAATAAATGTTCTTTATGTTTTTATTTGTCGATATTAAACTTGCAAGAAAGTGAACTTTGATCTTAAATCTGATAAAAATACAAAATAATTGATTATGAATAAATGCCATTTATGTTTTTTTTTGTCGATAAACAACTTGCAAGAAAGTGAACTTTGATCTTAATTCTGATAAAGTACAAAATAAATGATTATGAATAAATTTTCCTTATGTTTTTATTCGTCGATATTCAACTTGCAAGAAAGTGAACTTTGATCTTAAATATGATAAAAATACAAAATAAATGATTATGAATAAATGCTATTTATATTTTTATTTGTCGATAAAGAACTTGCAAGAAAGTGAACTTTGATCTTAAATCTTATAAAATACAAAATAAATGATTATGAATAAATATTATTTATGTTTCTATTTGTCGATAAACAACTTGCAAGAAAGTGAACTTTGATCTTAAATCTTATAAAATACAAAATAAATGATTATGAATAAATATTCTTTATGTTTCTATTTGTCGATAAACAACTTGCAAGAAAGTGAACTTTGATCTTAAATCTGATAAAAATACAAAATAAATGATTATGAATAAATACACATTATGTTTTTATTTGTCGATAATGAAATTGCAAGAAAGTGAACTTTGATCTTAAATCTGATAAAAATACAAAATAAATGATTATGAATAAATACTCATTATGTTTTTATTTGACGATAATTAAATTGCAAGAAAGTGAACTTTGATCTTAAATCTGATAAAATACAAAATACATGATTATGAATAAATATTCTTTATGTTTTTTTTTGTCGATAATCAACTAGCAAGAAAGTGAACTTTGATCATAAATCTGATAAAATACAAAATAAATGATTATGAATAAATATTCTTTATGTTTTTATTTGTCGATATTCAACTTGTAAGAAAGTGAACTTTGATCTTAAATCTGATAAAAATACAAAATAAATGATTATGAATAATTACTCATTATGTTTTTATTTGTCGATAATCAACTTGCAGGGAAGTGAACTTTGATCTTAAATCTGATAAAATACAAAATAAATGATTATGAATAAATATTCCTTATGTTTTTATTTGTCGATATTCAACTTGCAAGAAAGTGAACTTTGATCATAAATCTGATAAATACAAAATAAATGATTATGAATACATATTCTTTATGTTTTTATTTGTCGATAATCAACTTGCAAGAAAATGAACTTTGATCATAAATCTGATAAAATACAAAATACATGATTATGTATAAATATTCTTTATGTTTTTATTTGTCGATAAAATACTTGCAAGAAAGTGAACATTGATCTTAAATCTGATAAAATACAAAATAAATGATTATGAATAAATATTCTTTATGTTTTTATTTGTCGATATTCAACTTGCAAGAAAGTGAACTTTGATCTTAAATCTAATAAAAATACAAAATAAATGATTATGAATAAATTTTCCTTATGTTTTTATTTGTCGATATTCAACTTGCAAGAAAGTGAACTTTGATCTTAAATATGATAAAATACAAAATACATGCTTATGAATAAATATTCATTATGTTTTTAATTGTCGATAATCAAATTGCAAGAAAGTGAACTTTGATCTTAAATCTGATAAAATACAAAATACATGATTATGTATAAATATTCTTTATGTTTTTATTTATCGATAAAATACTTGAAAGAAAGTGAACTTTGATCTTAAATCTGATAAAAATACAAAATAAATGATTATGAATAAATACTCATTATGTTTTTATTTGTCGATAATCAAATTGCAAGAAAGTGAATTTTGATCCTAAATCTGATAATAATACAAAGTAAATGATTATGAATAAATATTCATTATGTTTTTAATTGTCGATAATCAAATTGCAAGAAAGTGAACTTTGATCTTAAATCTGATAAAATACAAAATACATGATTATGTATAAATATTCATTATGTTTTTATTTGTCGATAAAATACTTGCAAGAAAGTGAACTTTGATCTTAAATCTGATAAAAATACAAAATAAATGATTATGAATAAATGTTCTTTATGTTTTTATTTGTCGATATTAAACTTGCAAGAAAGTGAACTTTGATCTTAAATCTGATAAAAATACAAAATAATTGATTATGAATAAATGCCATTTATGTTTTTATTTGTCGATAAACAACTTGCAAGAAAGTGAACTTTGATCTTAATTCTGATAAAGTACAAAATACATGATTATGTATAAATATTCTTTATGTTTTTATTTGTCGATAAAATACTTGCAAGAAAGTGAACTTTGATCATAAATCTGATAAAATACAAAATAAATGATTATGAATAAATATTCTTTATGTTTTTATTTGTCGATATTCAACTTGTAAGAAAGTGAACTTTGATCTTAAATCTGATAAAAATACAAAATAAATGATTATGAATAATTACTCATTATGTTTTTATTTGTCGATAATCAACTTGCAGGGAAGTGAACTTTGATCTTAAATCTGATAAAATACAAAATAAATGATTATGAATAAATATTCCATATGTTTTTATTTGTCGATATTCAACTTGCAAGAAAGTGAACTTTGATCATAAATCTGATAAATACAAAATAAATGATTATGAATACATATTCTTTATGTTTTTATTTGTCGATAATCAACTTGCAAGAAAATGAACTTTGATCATAAATCTGATAAAATACAAAATACATGATTATGTATAAATATTCTTTATGTTTTTATTTGTCGATAAAATACTTGCAAGAAAGTGAACATTGATCTTAAATCTGATAAAATACAAAATAAATGATTATGAATAAATATTCTTTATGTTTTTATTTGTCGATATTCAACTTGCAAGAAAGTGAACTTTGATCTTAAATCTAATAAAAATACAAAATAAATGATTATGAATAAATTTTCCTTATGTTTTTATTTGTCGATATTCAACTTGCAAGAAAGTGAACTTTGATCTTAAATATGATAAAATACAAAATACATGCTTATGAATAAATATTCATTATGTTTTTAATTGTCGATAATCAAATTGCAAGAAAGTGAACTTTGATCTTAAATCTGATAAAATACAAAATACATGATTATGTATAAATATTCTTTATGTTTTTATTTATCGATAAAATACTTGAAAGAAAGTGAACTTTGATCTTAAATCTGATAAAAATACAAAATAAATGATTATGAATAAATACTCATTATGTTTTTATTTGTCGATAATCAAATTGCAAGAAAGTGAATTTTGATCCTAAATCTGATAATAATACAAAGTAAATGATTATGAATAAATATTCATTATGTTTTTAATTGTCGATAATCAAATTGCAAGAAAGTGAATTTTGATCTTAAATCTGATAAAATACAAAATACATGATTATGTATAAATATTCATTATGTTTTTATTTGTCGATAAAATACTTGCAAGAAAGTGAACTTTGATCTTAAATCTGATAAAAATACAAAATAAATGATTATGAATAAATATTCATTATGTTTTTATTTGTCGATAATCAACTGGCATAAAAGTGAACTTTGATCTTAATTCTGATAAAAATACAAAATAAATGATTATGAATAAATGTTCTTTATGTTTTTATTTGTCGATATTAAACTTGCAAGAAAGTGAACTTTGATCTTAAATCTGATAAAAATACAAAATAATTGATTATGAATAAATGCCATTTATGTTTTTATTTGTCGATAATCAACTGGCAAAAAAGTGAACTTTGATCTTAATTCTGATAAAGTACAAAATAAATGATTATGAATAAATTTTCCTTATGTTTTTATTCGTCGATATTCAACTTGCAAGAAAGTGAACTTTGATCTTAAATATGATAAAATACAAAATACATGATTATGTATAAATATTCTTTATGTTTTTAATTGTCGATAACCAAATTGCAAGAAAGTGAACTTTGATCTTAAATCTAATAAAAATACAAAATAAATGATTATGAATAAATTTTCCTTATGTTTTTATTTGTCGATATTCAATTTGCAAGAAAGTGAACTTTGATCTTAAATATGATAAAATACAAAATACATGCTTATGAATAAATATTCATTATGTTTTTAATTGTCGATAATCAAATTGCAAGAAAGTGAACTTTGATCTTAAATCTGATAAAATACAAAATACATGATTATGTATAAATATTCATTATGTTTTTATTTGTCGATAAGATACTTGCAAGAAAGTGAACTTTGATCTTAAATCTGATAAAAATACAAAATAAATGATTATGAATAAATATTCATTATGTTTTTATTTGTCGATAATCAACTGGCAAAAAAGTGAACTTTGATCTTAATTCTGATAAAAATACAAAATAAATGATTATGAATAAATGTTCTTTATGTTTTTATTTGTCGATATTAAACTTTCAAGAAAGTGAACTTTGATCTTAAATCTGATAAAAATACAAAATAATTGATTATGAATAAATGCCATTTATGTTTTTATTTGTCGATAAACAACTTGCAAGAAAGTGAACTTTGATCTTAATTCTGATAAAGTACAAAATAAATGATTATGAATAAATTTTCCTTATGTTTTTATTCGTCGATATTCAACTTGCAAGAAAGTGAACTTTGATCTTAAATATGATAAAAATACAAAATAAATGATTATGAATAAATGCTATTTATATTTTTATTTGTCGATAAAGAACTTGCAAGAAAGTGAACTTTGATCTTAAATCTTATAAAATACAAAATAAATGATTATGAATAAATATTATTTATGTTTCTATTTGTCGATAAACAACTTGCAAGAAAGTGAACTTTGATCTTAAATCTTATAAAATACAAAATAAATGATTATGAATAAATATTCTTTATGTTTCTATTTTTCGATAAACAACTTGCAAGAAAGTGAACTTTGATCTTAAATCTGATAAAAATACAAAATAAATGATTTTGAATAAATACTCATTATGTTTTTATTTGTCGATAATGAAATTGCAAGAAAGTGAACTTTGATCTTAAATCTGATAAAAATACAAAATAAATGATTATGAATAAATACTCATTATGTTTTTATTTGTCGATAATTAAATTGCAAGAAAGTGAACTTTGATCTTAAATCTGATAAAATACAAAATACATGATTATGAATAAATATTCTTTATGTTTTTATTTGTCGATAATCAACTTGCAAGAAAGTGAACTTTGATCATAAATCTGATAAAATACAAAATAAATGATTATGAATAAATATTCTTTATGTTTTTATTTGTCGATATTCAACTTGTAAGAAAGTGAACTTTGATCTTAAATCTGATAAAAATACAAAATAAATGATTATGAATAAATACTCATTATGTTTTTATTTGTCGATAATCAACTTGCAGGGAAGTGAACTTTGATCTTAAAACTGATAAAATACAAAATAAATGATTATGAATAAATATTCCTTATGTTTTTATTTGTCGATATTCAACTTGCAAGAAAGTGAACTTTGATCATAAATCTGATAAATACAAAATAAATGATTATATACATATTCTTCGATAAAGAACTTGCAAGAAAGTGAACTTTGATCTTAAATCTTATAAAATACAAAATAAATGATTATGAATAAATATTATTTATGTTTCTATTTGTCGATAAACAACTTGCAAGAAAGTGAACTTTGATCTTAAATCTTATAAAATACAAAATAAATGATTATGAATAAATATTCTTTATGTTTCTATTTGTCGATAAACAACTTGCAAGAAAGTGAACTTTGATCTTAAATCTGATAAAAATACAAAATAAATGATTATGAATAAATACTCATTATGTTTTTATTTGTCGATAATGAAATTGCAAGAAAGTGAACTTTGATCTTAAATCTGATAAAAATACAAAATAAATGATTATGAATAAATACTCATTATGTTTTTATTTGTCGATAATTAAATTGCAAGAAAGTGAACTTTGATCTTAAATCTGATAAAATACAAAATACATGATTATGAATAAATATTCTTTATGTTTTTATTTGTCGATAATCAACTTGCAAGAAAGTGAACTTTGATCATAAATCTGATAAAATACAAAATAAATGATTATGAATAAATATTCTTTATGTTTTTATTTGTCGATATTCAACTTGTAAGAAAGTGAACTTTGATCTTAAATCTGATAAAAATACAAAATAAATGATTATGAATAAATACTCATTATGTTTTTATTTGTCGATAATCCACTTGCAGGGAAGTGAACTTTGATCTTAAATCTGATAAAATACAAAATAAATGATTATGAATAAATATTCCTTATGTTTTTATTTGTCGATATTCAACTTGCAAGAAAGTGAACTTTGATCATAAATCTGATAAATACAAAATAAATGATTATGAATACATATTCTTTATGTTTTTATTTGTCGATAATCAACTTGCAAGAAAATGAACTTTGATCATAAATCTGATAAAATACAAAATACATGATTATGTATAAATATTCTTTATGTTTTTATTTGTCGATAAAATACTTGCAAGAAAGTGAACATTGATCTTAAATCTGATAAAATACAAAATAAATGATTATGAATAAATATTCTTTATGTTTTTATTTGTCGATATTCAACTTGCAAGAAAGTGAACTTTGATCTTAAATCTAATAAAAATACAAAATAAATGATTATGAACAAATTTTCCTTATGTTTTTATTTGTCGATATTCAACTTGCAAGAAAGTGAACTTTGATCTTAAATATGATAAAATACAAAATACATGCTTATGAATAAATATTCATTATGTTTTTAATTGTCGATAATCAAATTGCAAGAAAGCGAACTTTGATCTTAAATCTGATAAAATACAAAATACATGATTATGTATAAATATTCTTTATGTTTTTATTTGTCGATATTCAACTTGCAAGAAAATGAACTTTGATCATAAATCTGATAAAATACAAAATACATGATTATGTATAAATATTCTTTATGTTTTTATTTGTCGATAAAATACTTGCAAGAAAGTGAACATTGATCTTAAATCTGATAAAATACAAAATAAATGATTATGAATAAATATTCTTTATGTTTTTATTTGTCGATATTCAACTTGCAAGAAAGTGAACTTTGATCTTAAATCTGATAAAAATACAAAATAAATGATTTTGAATAAATACTCATTATGTTTTTATTTGTCGATAATGAAATTGCAAGAAAGTGAACTTTGATCTTAAATCTGATAAAAATACAAAATAAATGATTATGAATAAATACTCATTATGTTTTTATTTGTCGATAATTAAATTGCAAGAAAGTGAACTTTGATCTTAAATCTGATAAAATACAAAATACATGATTATGAATAAATATTCTTTATGTTTTTATTTGTCGATAATCAACTTGCAAGAAAGTGAACTTTGATCATAAATCTGATAAAATACAAAATAAATGATTATGAATAAATATTCTTTATGTTTTTATTTGTCGATATTCAACTTGTAAGAAAGTGAACTTTGATCTTAAATCTGATAAAAATACAAAATAAATGATTATGAATAAATACTCATTATGTTTTTATTTGTCGATAATCCACTTGCAGGGAAGTGAACTTTGATCTTAAATCTGATAAAATACAAAATAAATGATTATGAATACATATTCTTTATGTTTTTATTTGTCGATAATCAACTTGCAAGAAAATGAACTTTGATCATAAATCTGATAAAATACAAAATACATGATTATGTATAAATATTCTTTATGTTTTTATTTGTCGATAAAATACTTGCAAGAAAGTGAACATTGATCTTAAATCTGATAAAATACAAAATAAATGATTATGAATAAATATTCTTTATGTTTTTATTTGTCGATATTCAACTTGCAAGAAAGTGAACTTTGATCTTAAATCTAATAAAAATACAAAATAAATGATTATGAACAAATTTTCCTTATGTTTTTATTTGTCGATATTCAACTTGCAAGAAAGTGAACTTTGATCTTAAATATGATAAAATACAAAATACATGCTTATGAATAAATATTCATTATGTTTTTAATTGTCGATAATCAAATTGCAAGAAAGCGAACTTTGATCTTAAATCTGATAAAATACAAAATACATGATTATGTATAAATATTCTTTATGTTTTTATTTGTCGATATTCAACTTGCAAGAAAGTGAACTTTGATCTTAAATCTGATAAAAATACAAAATAAATGATTATGAATAAATACTCATTATGATCCTAAATCTGATAATAATACAAAGTAAATGATTATGAATAAATACTCATTATGTTTTTAATTGTCGATAACCAAATTGCAAGAAAGTGAACTTTGATCTTAAATCTAATAAAAATACAAAATAAATGATTATGAATAAATTTTCCTTATGTTTTTATTTGTCGATATTCAATTTGCAATAAAGTGAACTTTGATCTTAAATATGATAAAATACAAAATACATGCTTATGAATAAATATTCATTATGTTTTTAATTGTCGATAATCAACTTGCAAAAAAGTGAACTTTGATCTTAAATCTGATAAAAATACAAAATAAATGATTATGAATAAATTTTCCTTATGTTTTTATTTGTCGATATTCAATTTGCAAGAAAGTGAACTTTGATCTTAAATCTGATAAAAATACAAAATAAATGATTATGAATAAATATTCATTATGTTTTTATTTGTCGATAATCAACTTGCAAAAAAGTGAACTTTGATCTTAATTCTGATAAAAATACAAAATAAATGATTATGAATAAATGTTCTTTATGTTTTTATTTGTCGATATTAAACTTGCAAGAAAGTGAACTTTGATCTTAAATCTGATAAAAATACAAAATAAATGATTATGAATAAATGCCATTTATGTTTTTATTTGTCGATAAAGAACTTGGAAGAAAGTGAACTTTGATCTTAAATCTGATAAAATACAAAATACATGATAATGAATAAATATTCTTTGATCTTAAATTCTTTGATCTTAAATATTCATTTTCATTTGTCGATATTCAACTTGCAAGAAAGTGAACTTTGATCTTAAATAGGATAAAATACAAAATACATGCTTATGAATAAATATTCATTATGTTTTTAATTGTCGATAATCAAATTGCAAGTAAGTGAACTTTGATCTTAAATCTGATAAAATACAAAATACATGATTATGTATAAATATTCATTATGTTTTTATTTGTCGATAAAATACTTGCAAGAAAGTGAACTTTGATCTTAAATCTGATAAAAATACAAAATAAATGATTATGAATAAATATTCATTATGTTTTTATTTGTTGATAATCAACTTGCAAAAAAGTGAACTTTGATCTTAATTCTGATAAAAATACAAAATAAATGATTATGAATAAATGTTCTTTATGTTTTTATTTGTCGATATTCAACTTGCAAGAAAGTGAACTTTGATCTTAATTCTGATAAAAATACAAAATAAATGATTATGAATAAATGCCATTTATGTTTTTATTTGTCGATAAAATACTTGAAAGAAAGTGAACTTTGATCTTAAATCTGATAAAAATACAAAATAAATGATTATGAATAAATACTCATTATGTTTTTATTTGTCGATAATCAAATTGCAAGAAAGTGAATTTTGATCCTAAATCTGATAATAATACAAAATAAATGATTATGAATAAATACTCATTATGTTTTTTATTGTCGATAATCAAATTGCAAGAAAGTGAACTTTGATCTTAAATCTAATAAAAATACAAAATAAATGATTATGAATAAGTTTTCCTTATGTTTTTATTTGTCGATATTCAACTTGCAAGAAAGTGAACTTTGATCTTAAATATGATAAAATACAAAATACATGCTTATGAATAAATATTCATTATGTTTTTAATTGTCGATAATCAAATTGCAAGAAAGTGAACTTTGATCTTAAATCTGATAAAATACAAAATACATGATTATGTATAAATATTCATTATGTTTTTATTTGTCGATAAAATACTTGCAAGAAAGTGAACTTTGATCTTAAATCTGATAAAAATACAAAATAAATGATTATGAATAAATATTCATTATGTTTTTATTTGTCGATAATCAACTTGCAAAAAAGTGAACTTTGATCTTAAATCTGATAAAAATACAAAATAAATGATTATGAATAAATGCCATTTATGTTTTTATTTGTCGATAAAGAACTTGGAAGAAAGTGAACTTTGATCTTAAATCTAATAAAAATACAAAATAAATGATTATGAATAAGTTTTCCTTATGTTTTTATTTGTCGATATTCAACTTGCAAGAAAGTGAACTTTGATCTTAAATATGATAAAATACAAAATACATGCTTATGAATAAATATTCATTATGTTTTTAATTGTCGATAATCAAATTGCAAGAAAGTGAACTTTGATCTTAAATCTGATAAAATACAAAATATATGATTATGTATAAATATTCATTATGTTTTTATTTGTCGATAAAATACTTGCAAGAAAGTGAACTTTGATCTTAAATCTGATAAAAATACAAAATACATGATAATGAATAAATATTCTTTATGTTTTTATTTGTCGATATTCAACTGGCAAGAAAGTGAACTTTGATCATAAATCTCATAAATACAAAATAAATGATTATGAATACATATTCTTTATGTTTTTATTTGTCGATAATCAACTTGCAAGAAAATGAACTTTGATCATAAATCTGATAAAATACAAAATACATGATTATGTATAAATATTCTTTATGTTTTTATTTGTCGATAAAATACTTGCAAGAAAGTGAACTTTGATCTTAAATCTGATAAAAATACAAAATAAATGATTATGAATAAATACTAATTATGTTTTTAATTGTCGATAATCAAATTACAAGATAGTGAACTTTGATCTTAAATCTGATAAAAATACAAAATAAATGATTATAAATAAATGTTCATTATGTTTCTATTTGTCGATAAACAACTTGCAAGAAAGTGATCTTTGATCTTAAATCTGATAAAATACAAAATTAAGGATTATAAATAAATATTCATTATGTTTTTATTTGTCGATATTCAACTTGCAAGAAAGTGAACTTTGATCTTAAATCTGATAAAAATACAAAATAAATGATTATGAATAAATGCTATTTATATTTTTATTTGTCGATAAAGAACTTGCAAGACATTGAACTTGTATCTTAAATCTGCTAAAATACAAAATAAATGATTATGAATAAATATTCTTTATGTTTCTATTTGTCGATAAACAACTTGCAAGAAAGAGATCTTTGATCTTAAATCTGATAAAATACAAAATAAATGATTATGAATAAATATTCTTTATGTTTCTATTTGTCGATAAACAACGTGCAAGAAAGTCAACTTTGATCTTAAATCTGATAAAAATACAAAATAAATGATTATGAATAAATGCTATTTATGTTTTTATTTGTCGATAAACAACTTGCAAGAAAGTGAACTTTGATCTTAAATCTGATAAAAATACAAAATAAATGATTATGAATAAATGCTATTTATGTTTTTATTTGTCGATAAACAACTTGCAAGAAAGTGAACTTTGATCTTAAATCTGATAAAAATACAAAATAAATGATTATGAATAAATGCCATTTATGTTTTTATTTGTCGATAAAGAACTTGGAAGAAAGTAAACTTTGATCTTAAATCTGATAAAATACAAAATAAATGATTATGAATAAATATTCTTTATGTTTCTATTTGTCGATAAAGAACTTGCAAGAAAGTGAACTTTTATCTTAAATCTGATAAAAATACAAAATAAATGATTATGAATAAATGCTATTTATGTTTTTATTTGTCGATAAACAACTTGCAAGAAAGTGAACTTTGATCTTAAATCTGATAAAAATACAAAATAAATGATTATGAATAAATGCTATTTATATTTTTATTTGTCGATAAAGAACTTGCAAGAAAGTGAACTTTGATCTTAAATCTTATAAAATACAAAATAAATGATTATGAATACATATTCTTTATATTTTTATTTGACGATAGTCAACTGGCAAGATTCACTTTCTGGAAGAAAGATCTTAAATCTGATAAAATACAAAATAAATGATTATGAATAAATACTCATTATGTTTTTATTTGTCGATAATCAACTTGCAAGAAAGTGAACTTTGATCTTAATTCTGATAAAAATACAAAATAAATGATTATGAATAAATGTTCTTTATATTTTTATTTGTCGATATTCAACTTGCTAGAAAGTGAACTTTGATCTTAAATCTGATAAAAATACAAAATAAATGATTATGAATAAATACTCATTATGTTTTTATTTGTCGATAATCAACTTGCAGGGAAGTGAACTTTGATCTTAAATCTGATAAAGTACAAAATAAATGATTATGAATAAATTTTCCTTATGTTTTTATTTGTCGATATTCAACTTGCAAGAAAGTGAACTTTGATCTTAAATATGATAAAATACAAAATAAATGATTATGAATAAATGCTATTTATGTTTTTATTTGTCGATAAACAACTTGCAAGAAAGTGAACTTTGATCTTAAATCTGATAAAAATACAAAATAAATGATTATGAATAAATGCTATTTATATTTTTATTTGTCGATAAAGAACTTGCAAGAAAGTGAACTTTGATCTTAAATCTTATAAAATACAAAATAAATGATTATGAATAAATATTCTTTATGTTTCTATTTGTCAATAAACAACTTGCAAGAAAGTGAACTTTGATCTTAAATCTGATAAAAATACAAAATAAATGATTAGGAATAAATACTCATTATGTTTTTATTTGTCGATAATGAAATTGCAAGAAAGTGAACTTTGATCTTAAATCTGATAAAAATACAAAATAAATGATTATGAATAAATACTCATTATGTTTTTATTTGTCGATAATTAAATTGCAAGAAAGTGAACTTTGATCTTAAATCTGATAAAATACAAAATACATGATTATGAATAAATATTCTTTATGTTTTTATTTGTCGATAATCAACTTGCAGGGAAGTGAACTTTGATCTTAAATCTGATAAAAATACAAAATAAATGATTATGAATAAATACTCATTATGTTTTTATTTGTCGATAATCAAATTGCAAGAAAGTGAATTTTGATCCTAAATCTGATAATAATACAAAATAAATGATTATGAATAAATACTCATTATGTTTTTTATTGTCGATAATCAAATTGCAAGAAAGTGAACTTTGATCTTAAATCTAATAAAAATACAAAATAAATGATTATGAATAAGTTTTTCTTATGTTTTTATTTGTCGATATTCAACTTGCAAGAAAGTGAACTTTGATCTTAAATATGATAAAATACAAAATACATGCTTATGAATAAATATTCATTATGTTTTTAATTGTCGATAATCAAATTGCAAGAAAGTGAACTTTGATCTTAAATCTGATAAAATACAAAATACATGATTATGTATAAATATTCATTATGTTTTTATTTGTCGATAAAATACTTGCAAGAAAGTGAACTTTGATCTTAAATCTGATAAAAATACAAAATAAATGATTATGAATAAATATTCATTATGTTTTTATTTGTCGATAATCAACTTGCAAAAAAGTGAACTTTGATCTTAAATCTGATAAAAATACAAAATAAATGATTATGAATAAATGCCATTTATGTTTTTATTTGTCGATAAAGAACTTGGAAGAAAGTGAACTTTGATCTTAAATCTGATAAAATACAAAATACATGATAATGAATAAATATTCTTTATGTTTTTATTTGTCGATATTCAACTTGCAAGAAAGTGAACTTTGATCATAAATCTCATAAATACAAAATAAATGATTATGAATACATATTCTTTATGTTTTTATTTGTCGATAATCAACTTGCAAGAAAATGAACTTTGATCATAAATCTGATAAAATACAAAATACATGATTATGTATAAATATTCTTTATGTTTTTATTTGTCAATAAAATACTTGCAAGAAAGTGAACTTTGATCTTAAATCTGATAAAAATACAAAATAAATGATTATAAATAAATGTTCATTAAGTTTCTATTAGTCGATAAATAACTTGCAAGAAAGAGATCTTTGATCTTAAATCTGATAAAATACAAAATAAATGATTATGAATAAATATTCTTTATGTTTCTATTTGTCGATAAACAACGTTCAAGAAAGTGAACTTTGATCTTAAATCTGATAAAAATACAAAATAAATGATTATGAATAAATGCTATTTATGTTTTTATTTGTCGATAAACAACTGCAAGAAAGTGAACTTTGATCTTAAATCTGATAAAAATACAAAATAAATGATTATGAATAAATGCTATTTATGTTTTTATTTGTCGATAAACAACTTGCAAGAAAGTGAACTTTGATCTTAAATCTGATAAAAATACAAAATAAATGATTATAAATAAATGTTCATTATGTTTCTATTTGTCGATAAACAACTTGCAAGAAAGTGATCTTTGATCTTAAATCTGATAAAATACAAAATTAAGGATTATAAATAAATATTCATTATGTTTTTATTTGTCGATATTCAACTTGCAAGAAAGTGAACTTTGATTTTAAATCTGATAAAAATACAAAATAAATGATTATGAATAAATGCTATTTATATTTTTATTTGTCGATAAAGAACTTGCAAGACATTGAACTTGTATCTTAAATCTGCTAAAATACAAAATAAATGATTATGAATAAATATTCTTTATGTTTCTATTTGTCGATAAACAACTTGCAAGAAAGAGATCTTTGATCTTAAATCTGATAAAATACAAAATAAATGATTATGAATAAATATTCTTTATGTTTCTATTTGTCGATAAACAACGTGCAAGAAAGTGAACTTTGATCTTAAATCTGATAAAAATACAAAATAAATGATTATGAATAAATGCTATTTATGTTTTTATTTGTCGATAAACAACTTGCAAGAAAGTGAACTTTGATCTTAAATCTGATAAAAATACAAAATAAATGATTATGAATAAATGCTATTTATGTTTTATTTGTCGATAAACAACTTGCAAGAAAGTGAACTTTGATCTTAAATCTGATAAAAATACAAAATAAATGATTATGAATAAATGCCATTTATGTTTTTATTTGTCGATAAAGAACTTGGAAGAAAGTAAACTTTGATCTTAAATCTGATAAAATACAAAATAAATGATTATGAATAAATATTCTTTATGTTTCTATTTGTCGATAAAGAACTTGCAAGAAAGTGAACTTTTATCTTAAATCTGATAAAAATACAAAATAAATGATTATGAATAAATGCTATTTATGTTTTTATTTGTCGATAAACAACTTGCAAGAAAGTGAACTTTGATCTTAAATCTGATAAAAATACAAAATAAATGATTATGAATAAATGCTATTTATATTTTTATTTGTCGATAAAGAACTTGCAAGAAAGTGAACTTTGATCTTAAATCTTATAAAATACAAAATAAATGATTATGAATACATATTCTTTATATTTTTATTTGACGATAGTCAACTTGCAAGATTCACTTTCTGGAAGAAAGATCTTAAATCTGATAAAATACAAAATAAATGATTATGAATAAATACTCATTATGTTTTTATTTGTCGATAATCAACTTGCAAGAAAGTGAACTTTGATCTTAATTCTGATAAAAGTACAAAATAAATGATTATGAATAAATGTTCTTTATATTTTTATTTGTCGATATTCAACTTGCTAGAAAGTGAACTTTGATCTTAAATCTGATAAAAATACAAAATAAATGATTATGAATAAATACTCATTATGTTTTTATTTGTCGATAATTAAATTGCAAGAAAGTGAACTTTGATCTTAAATCTGATAAAATACAAAATACATGATTATGAATAAATATTCTTTATGTTTTTATTTGTCGATAATCAACTTGCAGGGAAGTGAACTTTGATCTTAAATCTGATAAAAATACAAAATAAATGATTATGAATAAATACTCATTATGTTTTTATTTGTCGATAATCAAATTGCAAGAAAGTGAATTTTGATCCTAAATCTGATAATAATACAAAATAAATGATTATGAATAAATACTCATTATGTTTTTTATTGTCGATAATCAAATTGCAAGAAAGTGAACTTTGATCTTAAATCTAATAAAAATACAAAATAAATGATTATGAATAAGTTTTTCTTATGTTTTTATTTGTCGATATTCAACTTGCAAGAAAGTGAACTTTGATCTTAAATATGATAAAATACAAAATACATGCTTATGAATAAATATTCATTATGTTTTTAATTGTCGATAATCAAATTGCAAGAAAGTGAACTTTGATCTTAAATCTGATAAAATACAAAATACATGATTATGTATAAATATTCATTATGTTTTTATTTGTCGATAAAATACTTGCAAGAAAGTGAACTTTGATCTTAAATCTGATAAAAATACAAAATAAATGATTATGAATAAATATTCATTATGTTTTTATTTGACGATAATCAACTTGCAAAAAAGTGAACTTTGATCTTAAATCTGATAAAAATACAAAATAAATGATTATGAATAAATGCCATTTATGTTTTTATTTGTCGATAAAGAACTTGGAAGAAAGTGAACTTTGATCTTAAATCTGATAAAATACAAAATACATGATAATGAATAAATATTCTTTATGTTTTTATTTGTCGATATTCAACTTGCAAGAAAGTGAACTTTGATCATAAATCTCATAAATACAAAATAAATGATTAATAATACATATTCTTTATGTTTTTATTTGTCGATAATCAACTTGCAAGAAAATGAACTTTGATCATAAATCTGATAAAATACAAAATACATGATTATGTATAAATATTCTTTATGTTTTTATTTGTCAATAAAATACTTGCAAGAAAGTGAACTTTGATCTTAAATCTGATAAAAATACAAAATAAATGATTATGAATAAATACTAATTATGTTTTTAATTGTCGATAATCAAATTACAAGATAGTGAACTTTGATCTTAAATCTGATAAAAATACAAAATAAATGATTATAAATAAATGTTCATTATGTTTCTATTTGTCGATAAACAACTTGCAAGAAAGTGATCTTTGATCTTAAATCTGATAAAATACAAAATAAAGGATTATAAATAAATATTCATTATGTTTTTATTTGTCGATATTCAACTTGCAAGAAAGTGAACTTTGATCTTAAATCTGATAAAAATACAAAATAAATGATTATGAATAAATGCTATTTATATTTTTATTTGTCGATAAAGAACTTGCAAGACATTGAACTTGTATCTTAAATCTGCTAAAATACAAAATAAATGATTATGAATAAATATTCTTTATGTTTCTATTTGTAGATAAATAACTTGCAAGAAAGAGATCTTTGATCTTAAATCTGATAAAATACAAAATAAATGATTATGAATAAATATTCTTTATGTTTCTATTTGTCGATAAACAACGTGCAAGAAAGTGAACTTTGATCTTAAATCTGATAAAAATACAAAATAAATGATTATGAATAAATGCTATTTATGTTTTTATTTGTCGATAAACAACTTGCAAGAAAGTGAACTTTGATCTTAAATCTGATAAAAATACAAAATAAATGATTATGAATAAATGCTATTTATGTTTTTATTTGTCGATAAACAACTTGCAAGAAAGTGAACTTTGATCTTAAATCTGATAAAAATACAAAATAAATGATTATGAATAAATGCCATTTATGTTTTTATTTGTCGATAAAGAACTTGGAAGAAAGTAAACTTTGATCTTAAATCTGATAAAATACAAAATAAATGATTATGAATAAATATTCTTTATGTTTCTATTTGTCGATAAACAACTTGCAAGAAAGTGAACTTTTATCTTAAATCTGATAAAAATACAAAATAAATGATTATGAATAAATGCTATTTATGTTTTTATTTGTCGATAAACAACTTGCAAGAAAGTGAACTTTGATCTTAAATCTTATAAAATACAAAATAAATGATTATGAATACATATTCTTTATATTTTTATTTGACGATAGTCAACTTGCAAGATTCACTTTCTGGAAGAAAGATCTTAAATCTGATAAAATACAAAATAAATGATTATGAATAAATACTCATTATGTTTTTATTTGTCGATAATCAACTTGCAAGAAAGTGAACTTTGATCTTAATTCTGATAAAAATACAAAATAAATGATTATGAATAAATGTTCTTTATGTTTTTATTTGTCGATATTCAACTTGCTAGAAAGTGAACTTTGATCTTAAATCTGATAAAAATACATAATAAATGATTATGAATAAATACTCATTATGTTTTTATTTGTCGATAATCAACTTGCAGGGAAGTGAACTTTGATCTTAAATCTGATAAAGTACAAAATAAATGATTATGTATAAATTTTCCTTATGTTTTTATTTGTCGATATTCAACTTGCAAGAAAGTGAACTTTGATCTTAAATATGATAAAATACAAAATAAATGATTATGAATAAATGCTATTTATGTTTTTATTTGTCGATAAACAACTTGCAAGAAAGTGAACTTTGATCTTAAATCTGATAAAAATACAAAATAAATGATTATGAATAAATGCTATTTATATTTTTATTTGTCGATAAAGAACTTGCAAGAAAGTGAACTTTGATCTTAAATCTTATAAAATACAAAATAAATGATTATGAATAAATATTCTTTATGTTTCTATTTGTCAATAAACAACTTGCAAGAAAGTGAACTTTGATCTTAAATCTGATATAAATACAAAATAAATGATTATGAATAAATACTCATTATGTTTCTATTTGTCGATAATGAAATTGCAAGAAAGTGAACTTTGATCTTAAATCTGATAAAAATACAAAATAAATGATTATGAATAAATACTCATTATGTTTTTATTTGTCGATAATTAAATTGCAAGAAAGTGAACTTTGATCTTAAATCTGATAAAATACAAAATACATGATTATGAATAAATATTCTTTATGTTTTTATTTGTCGATAATCAAATTACAAGATAGTGAACTTTGATCTTAAATCTGATAAAAATACAAAATAAATGATTATAAATAAATGTTCATTATGTTTCTATTTGTCGATAAACAACTTGCAAGAAAGTGATCTTTGATCTTAAATCTGATAAAATACAAAATAAAGGATTATAAATAAATATTCATTATGTTTTTATTTGTCGATATTCAACTTGCAAGAAAGTGAACTTTGATCTTAAATCTGATAAAAATACAAAATAAATGATTATGAATAAATGCTATTTATATTTTTATTTGTCGATAATCAACTTGCAAGACATTGAACTTGTATCTTAAATCTGCTAAAATACAAAATAAATGATTATGAATAAATATTCTTTATGTTTCTATTTGTAGATAAATAACTTGCAAGAAAGAGATCTTTGATCTTAAATCTGATAAAATACAAAATAAATGATTATGAATAAATATTCTTTATGTTTCTATTTGTCGATAAACAACGTGCAAGAAAGTGAACTTTGATCTTAAATCTGATAAAAATACAAAATAAATGATTATGAATAAATGCTATTTATGTTTTTATTTGTCGATAAACAACTTGCAAGAAAGTGAACTTTGATCTTAAATCTGATAAAAATACAAAATAAATGATTATGAATAAATGCTATTTATGTTTTTATTTGTCGATAAACAACTTGCAAGAAAGTGAACTTTGATCTTAAATCTGATAAAAATACAAAATAAATGATTATGAATAAATGCCATTTATGTTTTTATTTGTCGATAAAGAACTTGGAAGAAAGTAAACTTTGATCTTAAATCTGATAAAATACAAAATAAATGATTATGAATAAATATTCTTTATGTTTCTATTTGTCGATAAACAACTTGCAAGAAAGTGAACTTTTATCTTAAATCTGATAAAAATACAAAATAAATGATTATGAATAAATGCTATTTATGTTTTTATTTGTCGATAAACAACTTGCAAGAAAGTGAACTTTGATCTTAAATCTTATAAAATACAAAATAAATGATTATGAATACATATTCTTTATATTTTTATTTGACGATAGTCAACTTGCAAGATTCACTTTCTGGAAGAAAGATCTTAAATCTGATAAAATACAAAATAAATGATTATGAATAAATACTCATTATGTTTTTATTTGTCGATAATCAACTTGCAAGAAAGTGAACTTTGATCTTAATTCTGATAAAAATACAAAATAAATGATTATGAATAAATGTTCTTTATGTTTTTATTTGTCGATATTCAACTTGCTAGAAAGTGAACTTTGATCTTAAATCTGATAAAAATACAAAATAAATGATTATGAATAAATACTCATTATGTTTTTATTTGTCGATAATCAACTTGCAGGGAAGTGAACTTTGATCTTAAATCTGATAAAGTACAAAATAAATGATTATGTATAAATTTTCCTTATGTTTTTATTTGTCGATATTCAACTTGCAAGAAAGTGAACTTTGATCTTAAATGTGATAAAATACAAAATAAATGATTATGAATAAATGCTATTTATGTTTTATTTGTCGATAAACAACTTGCAAGAAAGTGAACTTTGATCTTAAATCTGATAAAAATACAAAATAAATGATTATGAATAAATGCTATTTATATTTTTATTTGTCGATAAAGAACTTGCAAGAAAGTGAACTTTGATCTTAAATCTTATAAAATACAAAATAAATGATTATGAATAAATATTCTTTATGTTTCTATTTGTCAATAAACAACTTGCAAGAAAGTGAACTTTGATCTTAAATCTGATATAAATACAAAATAAATGATTATGAATAAATACTCATTATGTTTTTATTTGTCGATAATGAAATTGCAAGAAAGTGAACTTTGATCTTAAATCTGATAAAAATACAAAATAATGATTATGAATAAATACTCATTATGTTTTTATTTGTCGATAATTAAATTGCAAGAAAGTGAACTTTGATCTTAAATCTGATAAAATACAAAATACATGATTATGAATAAATATTCTTTATGTTTTTATTTGTCGATAATCAACTTGCAAGAAAGTGAACTTTGATCATAAATCTGATAAAATACAAAATAAATGATTATGAATAAATATTCTTTATGTTTTTATTTGTCGATATTCAACTTGTAAGAAAGTGAACTTTGATCTTAAATCTGATAAAAATACAAAATAAATGATTATGAATAAATACTCATTATGTTTTTATTTGTCGATAATCAACTTGCAGGGAAGTGAACTTTGATCTTAAATCTGATAAAATACAAAATAAATGATTATGAAAAAATATTCCTTATGTTTTTATTTGTCGATATTCAACTTGCAAGAAAGTGAACTTTGATCATAAATCTGATAAATACAAAATAAATGATTATGAATACATATTCTTTATGTTTTTATTTGTCGATAATCAACTTGCAAGAAAATGAACTTTGATCATAAATCTGATAAATTACAAAATACATGATTATGTATAAATATTCTTTATGTTTTTATTTGTCGATAAAATACTTGCAAGAAAGTGAACATTGATCTTAAATCTGATAAAATAACAAAATACATGCTTATGAATAAATATTCATTATGTTTTTAATTGTCGATAATCAAATTGCAAGAAAGTGAACTTTGATCTTAAATCTGATAAAATACAAAATACATGATTATGTATAAATATTCTTTATGTTTTTATTTGTCGATAAAATACTTGCAAGAAAGTGAACTTTGATCTTAAATCTGATAATAATACAAAATAAATGATTATGAATAAATACTCATTATGTTTTTAATTGTCGATAATCAAATTGCAAGAAAGTGAACTTTGATCTTAAATCTAATAAAAATACAAAATAAATGATTATGAATAAATTTTCCTTATGTTTTTATTTGTCGATATTCAACTTGCAAGAAAGTGAACTTTGATCTTAAATATGATAAAATACAAAATAAAGGATTATAAATAAATATTCATTATGTTTTTAATTGTCGATAATCAAATTGCAAGAAAGTGAACTTTGATCTTAAATCTGATAAAATACAAAATACATGATTATGTATAAATATTCTTTATGTTTTTATTTGTCGATAAAATACTTGCAAGAAAGTGAAATTTGATCTTAAATCTGATAAAAATACAAAATAAATGATTATGAATAAATATTCATTATGTTTTTATTTGTCGATAATCAACTTGCAAAAAAGTGAACTTTGATCTTAATTCTGATAAAAATACAAAATAAATGATTATGAATAAATGTTCTTTATGTTTTTATTTGTCGATATTCAACTTGCAAGAAAGTGAACTTTGATCTTAAATCTGATAAAAATACAAAATAAATGATTATGAATAAATGCCATTTATGTTTTTATTTGTCGATAAAGAACTTGGATGAAAGTGAACTTTGATCTTAAATCTGATAAAATACAAAATACATGATAATGAATAAATATTCTTTATGTTTTTATTTGTCGATATTCAACTTGCAAGAAAGTGAACTTTGATCATAAATCTCATAAATACAAAATAAATGATTATGAATACATATTCTTTATGTTTTTATTTGTCGATAATCAACTTGCAAGAAAATGAACTTTGATCATAAATCTGATAAAATACAAAATACATGATTATGTATAAATATTCTTTATGTTTTTATTTGTCGATAAAATACTTGCAAGAAAGTGAACTTTGATCTTAAATCTGATAAAAATACAAAATAAATGATTATGAATAAATACTAATTATGTTTTTAATTGTCGATAATCAAATTACAAGATAGTGAACTTTGATCTTAAATCTGATAAAAATACAAAATAAATGATTATAAATAAATGTTCATTATGTTTCTGTTTGCCGATAAACAACTTGCAAGAAAGTGATCTTTGATCTTAAATCTGATAAAATACAAAAAAAAAGGATTATAAATAAATATTCATTATGTTTTTATTTGTCGATATTCAACTTGCAAGAAAGTGAACTTTGATCTTAAATCTGATAAAAATACAAAATAAATGATTATGAATAAATGCTATTTATATTTTTATTTGTCGATAAAGAACTTGCAAGACATTGAACTTGTATCTTAAATCTGATAAAATACAAAATAAATGATTATGAATAAATATTCTTTATGTTTTTATTTTTCGATAATCAACTTGCAAGAAATGATTATGAATAAATGCTATTTATATTTCTATTTGTCGATAAAGAACTGGCAAGAAAGTGAACTTTGATCTTAAATCTTATAAAATACAAAATAAATGATTATGAATATGTTTCTATTTGTCGATAAACAACTTGCAAGAAAGTGAACTTTGATCTTAAATCTGATAAAAATACAAAATAAATGATTATGAATAAATACTCATTATGTTTTTATTTGTCGATAATGAAATTGCAAGAAAGTGAACTTTGATCTTAAATCTGATAAAAATACAAAATAAATGATTATGAATAAATACTCATTATGTTTTTATTTGTCGATAATTAAATTGCAAGAAAGTGAACATTGATCTTAAATCTGATAAAATACAAAATACATGATTATGAATAAATATTCTTTATGTTTTTATTTGTCGATAATCAACTTGCAAGAAAGTGAACTTTGATCATAAATCTGATAAAATACAAAATAAATGATTATGAATAAATATTCTTTATGTTTTTATTTGTCGATATTCAACTTGTAAGAAAGTGAACTTTGATCTTAAATCTGATAAAAATACAAAATAAATGATTATGAATAAATACTCATTATGTTTTTATTTGTCGATAATCAACTTGCAGGGAAGTGAACTTTGATCTTAAATCTGATAAAATACAAAATAAATGATTATGAATAAGTGCTATTTATGTTTTTATTTGTCGATATTCAACTTGCAAGAAAGTGAACTTTGATCTTAAATCTAATAAAAATACAAAATAAATGAAAAATAAATATTCTTTATGTTTTTATTTGTCGATAAAATACTTGCCAGAAAGTGAACTTTGATCTTAAATCTGATAAAAATACAAAATAAATGATTATGAATAAATACTCATTATGTTTTTATTTGTCGATAATCAAATTGCAAGAAAGTGAACTTTGATCTTAAATCTGATAATAATACAAAATAAATGATTATGAATAAATACTCATTATGTTTTTAATTGTCGATAATCAAATTGCAAGAAAGTGAACTTTGATCTTAAATCTAATAAAAATACAAAATAAATGATTATGAATAAATTTTCCTTATGTTTTTATTTGTCGATATTCAACTTGCAAGAAAGTGAACTTTGATCTTAAATATGATAAAATACAAAATACATGCTTATGAATAAATATTCATTATGTTTTTAATTGTCGATAATCAAATTGCAAGAAAGTGAACTTTGATCTCAAATCTGATAAAATACAAAATACATGATTATGTATAAATATTCTTTATGTTTTTATTTGTCGATAAAATACTTGCAAGAAAGTGAACTTTGATCTTAAATCTGATAAAAATACAAAATAAATGATTATGAATAAATATTCATTATGTTTTTATTTGTCGATAATCAACTTGCAAAAAAGTGAACTTTGATCTTAATTCTGATAAAAATACAAAATAAATGATTATGAATAAATGTTCTTTATGTTTTTATTTGTCGATATTCAACTTGCAAGAAAGTGAACTTTGA
Source organism: Zeugodacus cucurbitae (assembly GCF_028554725.1). Taxonomy (NCBI): domain Eukaryota; kingdom Metazoa; phylum Arthropoda; class Insecta; order Diptera; family Tephritidae; genus Zeugodacus; species Zeugodacus cucurbitae. Next base: position 35,043,423 of record NC_071668.1, read on the forward strand.
TCTTAAATCTGATAAAAATACAAAATAAATGATTATGAATAAATGCCATTTATGTTTTTATTTGTCGATAAAGAACTTGGAAGAAAGTGAACTTTGATCTTAAATCTGATAAAATACAAAATACATGATAATAAATAAATATTCTTTATGTTTTTATTTGTCGATATTCAACTTGCAAGAAAGTGAACTTTGATCATAAATCTCATAAATACAAAATAAATGATTATGAATACATATTCTTTATGTTTTTATTTGTCGATAATCAACTTGCAAGAAAATGAACTTTGATCATAAATCTGATAAAATACAAAATACATGATTATGTATAAATATTCTTTATGTTTTTATTTGTCGATAAAATACTTGCAAGAAAGTGAACTTTGATCTTAAATCTGATAAAAATACAAAATAAATGATTATGAATAAATACTCATTATGTTTTTATTTGTCGAAAATGAAATTGCAAGAAAGTGAACTTTGATCTTAAATCTGATAAAAATACAAAATAAATGATTATGAATAAATACTCATTATGTTATTATTTGTCGATAATTAAATTGCAAGAAAGTGAACATTGATCGTAAATCTGATAAAATACAAAATACATGATTATGAATAAATATTCTTTATGTTTTTATTTGTCGATAATCAACTTGCAAGAAAGTGAACTTTGATCATAAATCTGATAAAATACAAAATAAATGATTATGAATAAATATTCTTTATGTTTTGATTTGTCGATATTCAACTTGTAAGAAAGTGAACTTTGATCTTAAATCTGATAAAAATACAAAATAAATGATTATGAATAAATACTCATTATGTTTTTATTTGTCGATAATCAACTTGCAGGGAAGTGAACTTTGATCTTAAATCTGATAAAATACAAAATAAATGATTATGAATAAGTGCTATTTATGTTTTTATTTGTCGATATTCAACTTGCAAGAAAGTGAACTTTGATCTTAAATCTAATAAAAATACAAAATAAATGAAAAATAAATATTCTCTATGCTTTTATTTGTCGATAAAATACTTGCAAGAAAGTGAACTTTGATCTTAAATCTGATAAAAATACAAAATAAATGATTATGAATAAATACTCAGTATGTTTTTATTTGTCGATAATCAAATTGCAAGAAAGTGAATTTTGATCTTAAATCTGATAATAATACAAAATAAATGATTATGAATAAATACTCATTATGTTTTTAATTGTCGATAATCAAATTGCAAGAAAGTGAACTTTGATCTTAAATCTAATAAAAATACAAAATAAATGATTATGAATAAATTTTCCTTATGTTTTTATTTGTGAGATATTCAACTTGCAAGAAAGTGAACTTTGATCTTAAATATGATAAAATACAAAATAAAGGGTGATTTTTTAAGAGCTTGATAACTTTTTAAAAAAAAAAAACGCATTTGCAAAATCTCATCGGTTCTTTATTTGAAACGTTAGATTGGTTCATGACATTTACTTTTTGAAGATAATTTCATTTAAATGTTGACCGCGGCTGCGTCTTAGGTGGTCCATTCGGAAAGTCCAATTTTGGGCAACTTTTTCGAGCATTTCGGCCGGAATAGCCCGAATTTCTTCGGAAATGTTGTCTTCCAAAGCTGGAATAGTTGCTGGCTTATTTCTGTAGACTTTAGACTTGACGTAGCCCCACAAAAAATAGTCTAAAGGCGTTAAATCGCATGATCTTGGTGGCCAACTTACGGGTCCATTTCTTGAGATGAATTGTTCTCCGAAGTTTTCCCTCAAAATGGCCATAGAATCGCGAGCTGTGTGGCATGTAGCGCCATCTTGTTGAAACCACATGTCAACCAAGTTCAGTTCTTCCATTTTTGGCAACAAAAAGTTTGTTAGCATCGAACGATAGCGATCGCCATTCACCGTAACGTTGCGTCCAACAGCATCTTTGAAAAAATACGGTCCAATGATTCCACCAGCGTACAAACCACACCAAACAGTGCATTTTTCGGGATGCATGGGCAGTTCTTGAACGGCTTCTGGTTGCTCTTCACCCCAAATGCGGCAATTTTGCTTATTTACGTAGCCATTCAACCAGAAATGAGCCTCATCGCTGAACAAAATTTGTCGATAAACACATTTCGAACCGAACACTGATTTTGGTAATAAAATTCAATGATTTGCAAGCGTTGCTCGTTAGTAAGTCTATTCATGATGAAATGTCAAAGCATACTGAGCATCTTTCTCTTTGACACCATGTCTGAAATCCCACGTGATCTGTCAAATACTAATGCATGAAAATCCTAACCTCAAAAAAATTACCCGTTACATGCTTATGAATAAATATTCATTATGTTTTTAATTGTCGATAATCAAATTGCAAGAAAGTGAACTTTGATCTTAAATCTGATAAAATACAAAATACATGATTATGTATAAATATTCTTTATGTTTTTATTTGTCGATAAAATACTTGCAAGAAAGTGAACTTTGATCTTAAATCTGATAAAAATACAAAATAAATGATTATGAATAAATATTCATTATGTTTTTATTTGTCGATAATCAACTTGCAAAAAAGTGAACTTTGATCTTAATTCTGATAAAAATACAAAATAAATGATTATGAATAAATGTTCTTTATGTTTTTATTTGTCGATATTCAACTTGCAAGAAAGTGAACTTTGATCTTAAATCTGATAAAAATACAAAATAAATGATTATGAGTAAATGCCATTTATGTTTTTATTTGTCGATAAAGAACTTGGAAGAAAGTGAACTTTGATCTTAAATCTGATAAAATACAAAATACATGATAATGAATAAATATTCTTTATGTTTTTATTTGTCGATATTCAACTTGCAAGAAAGTGAACTGTGATCATAAATCTCATAAATACAAAATAAATGATTATGAATACATATTCTTTATGTTTTTATTTGTCGATAATCAACTTGCAAGAAAATGAACTTTGATCATAAATCTGATAAAAATACAAAATAAATGATTATGAATAAATGCTATTTATATTTTTATTTGTCGATAAAGAACTTGCAAGAAAGTGAACTTTGATCTTAAATCTTATAAAATACAAAATAAATGATTATGAATACATATTCTTTATATTTTTATTTGACGATAGTCAACTTGCAAGATTCACTTTCTGGAAAAAAGATCTTAAATCTGATAAAATACAAAATAAATGATTATGAATAAATACTCATTGTGTTTTTATTTGTCGATAATCAACTTGCAAGAAAGTGAACTTTGATCTTAATTCTGATAAAAATGCAAAATAAATGATTATGAATAAATGTTCTTTATGTTTTTATTTGTCGATATTCAACTTGCTAGAAAGTGAACTTTGATCTTAAATCTGATAAAAATACAAAATAAATGATTATGAATAAATACTCATTATGTTTTTATTTGTCGATAATCAACTTGTATTGAAGTGAACTTTGATCTTAAATCTGATAAAGTACAAAATAAATGATTATGAATAAATTTTCCTTATGTTTTTATTTGTCGATATTCAACTTGCAAGAAAGTGAACTTTGATCTTAAATATGATAAAATACAAAATAAATGATTATGAATAAATGCTATTTATGTTTTTATTTGTCGATAAACAACTTGCAAGAAAGTGAACTTTGATCTTAAATCTGATAAAAATACAAAATAAATGATTATGAATAAATGCTATTTATATTTTTATTTGTCGATAAAGAACTTGCAAGAAAGTGAACTTTGATCTTAAATCTTATAAAATACAAAATAAATGATTATGAATAAATATTCTTTATGTTTCTATTTGTCAATAAACAACTTGCAAGAAAGTGAACTTTGATCTTAAATCTGATAAAAATACAAAATAAATGATTATGAATAAATACTCATTATGTTTTTATTTGTCGATAATGAAATTGCAAGAAAGTGAACTTTGATCTTAAATCTGATAAAAATACAAAATAAATGATTATGAATAAATACTCATTATGTTTTTATTTGTCGATAATTAAATTGCAAGAAAGTGAACTTTGAACTTAAATCTGATAAAATACAAAATACATGATTATGAATAAATATTCTTTATGTTTTTATTTGTCGATAATCAACTTGCAAGAAAGTGAACTTTGATCATAAATCTGATAAAATACAAAATAAATGATTATGAATAAATATTCTTTATGTTTTTATTTGTCGATATTCAACTTGTAAGAAAGTGAACTTTGATCTTAAATCTGATAAAAATACAAAATAAATGATTATGAATAAATACTCATTATGTTTTTATTTGTCGATAATCAACTTGCAGGGAAGTGAACTTTGATCTTAAATCTGATAAAATACAAAATAAATAATTATGAAAAAATATTCCTTATGTTTTTATTTGTCGATATTCAACTTGCAAGAAAGTGAACTTTGATCATAAATCTGATAAATACAAAATAAATGATTATGAATACATATTCTTTATGTTTTTATTTGTCGATAATCAACTTGCAAGAAAATGAACTTTGATCATAAATCTGATAAATTACAAAATACATGATTATGTATAAATATTCTTTATGTTTTTATTTGTCGATAAAATACTTGCAAGAAAGTGAACTTTGATCTTAAATCTGATAAAAATACAAAATAAATGATTATGAATAAATACTCATTAAGATTTTATTTGTCGATAATCAAATTGCAAGAAAGTGAATTTTGATCTTAAATCTGATAATAATACAAAATAAATGATTATGAATAAATACTCATTATGTTTTTAATTGTCGATAATCAAATTGCAAGAAAGTGAACTTTGATCTTAAATCTAATAAAAATACAAAATAAATGATTATGAATAAATTTTCCTTATGTTTTTATTTGTCGATATTCAACTTGCAAGAAAGTGAACTTTGATCTTAAATATGATAAAATACAAAATAAAGGATTATAAATAAATATTCATTATGTTTTTAATTGTCGATAATCAAATTGCAAGAAAGTGAACTTTGATCTTAAATCTGATAAAATACAAAATACATGATTATGTATAAATATTCTTTATGTTTTTATTTGTCGATAATCAACTTGCAAGAAAGTGAAATTTGATCTTAAATCTGATAAAAATACAAAATAAATGATTATGAATAAATATTCATTATGTTTTTATTTGTCGATAATTAACTTGCAAAAAAGTGAACTTTGATCTTAATTCTGATAAAAATACAAACTAAATGATTATGAATAAATGTTCTTTATGTTTTTATTTGTCGATATTCAACTTGCAAGAAAGTGAACTTTGATCTTAAATCTGATAAAAATACAAAATAAATGATTATGAATAAATGCCATTTATGTTTTTATTTGTCGATAAAGAACTTGGAAGAAAGTGAACTTTGATCTTAAATCTGATAAAATACAAAATACATGATAATGAATAAATATTCTTTATGTTTTTATTTGTCGATATTCAACTTGCAAGAAAGTGAACTTTGATCATAAATCTCATAAATACAAAATAAATGATTATGAATACATATTCTTTATGTTTTTATTTGTCGATAATCAACTTGCAAGAAAATGAACTTTGATCATAAATCTGATAAAATACAAAATACATGATTATGTATAAATATTCTTTATGTTTTTATTTGTCGATAAAATACTTGCAAGAAAGTGAACTTTGATCTTAAATCTGATAAAAATACAAAATAAATGATTATGAATAAATACTAATTATGTTTTTAATTGTCGATAATCAAATTACAAGATAGTGAATTTTGATCTTAAATCTGATAAAAATACAAAATAAATGATTATAAATAAATATTCATTATGTTTTTATTTGTCGATATTCAACTTGCAAGAAAGTGAACTTTGATCTTAAATCTGATAAAAATACAAAATAAATGATTATGAATAAATGCTATTTATATTTTTATTTGTCGATAAAGAACTTGCAAGACATTGAACTTGTATCTTAAATCTGATAAAATACAAAATAAATGATTATGAATAAATATTCTTTATGTTTTTATTTTTCGATAATCAACTTGCAAGAAATGATTATGAATAAATGCTATTTATATTTCTATTTGTCGATAAAGAACTGGCAAGAAAGTGAACTTTGATCTTCAATCTTATAAAATACAAAATAAATGATTATGAATATGTTTCTATTTGTCGATAAACAACTTGCAAGAAAGTGAACTTTGATCTTAAATCTGATAAAAATACAAAATAAATGATTATGAATAAATACTCATTATGTTTTTATTTGTCGATAATGAAATTGAAAGAAAGTGAACTTTGATCTTAAATCTGATAAAAATACAAAATAAATGATTATGAATAAATACTCATTATGTTTTTATTTGTCGATAATTAAATTGCAAGAAAGTGAACATTGATCTTAAATCTGATAAAATACAAAATACATGATTATGAATAAATATTCTTTATGTTTTTATTTGTCGATAATCAACTTGCAAGAAAGTGAACTTTGATCTTAAATCTGATAAAAATACAAAATAAATGATTATGAATAAATATTCATTATGTTTTTATTTGTCGATAATCAACTTGCAAAAAAGTGAACTTTGATCTTAATTCTGATAAAAATACAAAATAAATGATTATGAATAAATGTTCTTTATGTTTTTATTTGTCGATATTCAACTTGCAAGAAAGTGAACTTTGATCTTAAATCTGATAAAAATACAAAATAAATGATTATGAATAAATGCCATTTATGTTTTTATTTGTCGATAAAGAACTTGGAAGAAAGTGAACTTTGATCTTAAATCTGATAAAATACAAAATACATGATAATGAATAAATATTCTTTATGTTTTTATTTGTCGATATTCAACTTGCAAGAAAGTGAACTTTGATCATAAATCTCATAAATACAAAATAAATGATTATGAATACATATTCTTTATGTTTTTATTTGTCGATAATCAACTTGCAAGAAAGTGAACTTTGATCTTAATTCTGATAAAAATACAAAATAAATGATTATGAATAAATGTTCTTTATGTTTTTATTTGTCGATATTCAACTTGCTAGAAAGTGAACTTTGATCTTAAATCTGATAAAAATACAAAATAAATGATTATGAATAAATACTCATTATGTTTTTATTTGTCGATAATCAACTTGCAGGGAAGTGAACTTTGATCTTAAATCTGATAAAGTACAAAATAAATGATTATGAATAAATTTTCCTTATGTTTTTATTTGTCGATATTCAACTTGCAAGAAAGTGAACTTTGATCTTAAATATGATAAAATACAAAATAAATGATTATGAATAAATGCTATTTATGTTTTTATTTGTCGATAAACAACTTGCAAGAAAGTGAACTTTGATCTTAAATCTGATAAAAATACAAAATAAATGATTATGAATAAATGCTATTTATATTTTTATTTGTCGATAAAGAACTTGCAAGAAAGTGAACTTTGATCTTAAATCTTATAAAATACAAAATAAATGATTATGAATAAATATTCTTTATGTTTCTATTTGTCAATAAACAACTTGCAAGAAAGTGAACTTTGACCTTAAATCTGATAAAAATACAAAATAAATGATTATGAATAAATACTCATTATGTTTTTATTTGTCGATAATGAAATTGCAAGAAAGTGAACTTTGATCTTAAATCTGATAAAAATACAAAATAAATGATTATGAATAAATACTCATTATGTTTTTATTTGTCGATAATTAAATTGCAAGAAAGTGAACTTTGATCTTAAATCTGATAAAATACAAAATACATGATTATGAATAAATATTCTTTATGTTTTTATTTGTCGATAATCAACTTGCAAGAAAGTGAACTTTGATCATAAATCTGATAAAATACAAAATAAATGATTATGAATAAATATTCTTTAGGTTTTTATTTGTCGATATTCAACTTGTAAGAAAGTGAACTTTGATCTTAAATCTGATAAAAATACAAAATAAATGATTATGAATAAATACTCATTATGTTTTTATTTGTCGATAATCAACTTGCAGGGAAGTGAACTTTGATCTTAAATCTGATAAAATACAAAATAAATGATTATGAAAAAATATTCCTTATGTTTTTATTTGTCGATATTCAACTTGCAAGAAAGTGAACTTTGATCATAAATCTGATAAATACAAAATAAATGATTATGAATACATATTCTTTATGTTTTTATTTGTCGATAATCAACTTGCAAGAAAATGAACTTTGATCATAAATCTGATAAATTACAAAATACATGATTATGTATAAATATTCTTTATGTTTTTATTTGTCGATAAAATACTTGCAAGAAAGTGAACTTTGATCTTAAATCTGATAAAAATACAAAATAAATGATTATGAATAAATACTCATTAAGATTTTATTTGTCGATAATCAAATTGCAAGAAAGTGAATTTTGATCTTAAATCTGATAATAATACAAAATAAATGATTATGAATAAATACTCATTATGTTTTTAATTGTCGATAATCAAATTGCAAGAAAGTGAACTTTGATCTTAAATCTAATAAAAATACAAAATAAATGATTATGAATAAATTTTCCTTATGTTTTTATTTGTCGATAAAATACTTGCAAGAAAGTGAAATTTGATCTTAAATCTGATAAAAATACAAAATAAATGATTATGAATAAATATTCATTATGTTTTTATTTGTCGATAATCAACTTGCAAAAAAGTGAACTTTGATCTTAATTCTGATAAAAATACAAACTAAATGATTATGAATAAATGTTCTTTATGTTTTTATTTGTCGATATTCAACTTGCAAGAAAGTGAACTTTGATCTTAAATCTGATAAAAATACAAAATAAATGATTATGAATAAATGCCATTTATGTTTTTATTTGTCGATAAAGAACTTGGAAGAAAGTGAACTTTGATCTTAAATCTGATAAAATACAAAATACATGATAATGAATAAATATTCTTTATGTTTTTATTTGTCGATATTCAACTTGCAAGAAAGTGAACTTTGATCATAAATCTCATAAATACAAAATAAATGATTATGAATACATATTCTTTATGTTTTTATTTGTCGATAATCAACTTGCAAGAAAATGAACTTTGATCATAAATCTGATAAAATACAAAATACATGATTATGTATAAATATTCTTTATGTTTTTATTTGTCGATAAAATACTTGCAAGAAAGTGAACTTTCATCTTAAATCTGATAAAAATACAAAATAAATGATTATGAATAAATACTAATTATGTTTTTAATTGTCGATAATCAAATTACAAGATAGTGAATTTTGATCTTAAATCTGATAAAAATACAAAATAAATGATTATAAATAAATGTTCATTATGTTTCTATTTGTCGATAAACAACTTGCAAGAAAGTGATCTTTGATCTTAAATCTGATAAAATACAAAAAAAAGGATTATAAATAAATATTCATTATGTTTTTATTTGTCGATATTCAACTTGCAAGAAAGTGAACTTTGATCTTAAATCTGATAAAAATACAAAATAAATGATTATGAATAAATGCTATTTATATTTTTATTTGTCGATAAAGAACTTGCAAGACATTGAACTTGTATCTTAAATCTGATAAAATACAAAATAAATGATTATGAATAAATATTCTTTATGTTTTTATTTTTCGATAATCAACTTGCAAGAAATGATTATGAATAAATGCTATTTATATTTCTATTTGTCGATAAAGAACTGGCAAGAAAGTGAACTTTGATCTTAAATCTTATAAAATACAAAATAAATGATTATGAATATGTTTCTATTTGTCGATAAACAACTTGCAAGAAAGTGAACTTTGATCTTAAATCTGATAAAAATACAAAATAAATGATTATGAATAAATACTCATTATGTTTTTATTTGTCCATAATGAAATTGCAAGAAAGTGAACTTTGATCTTAAATCTGATAAAAATACAAAATAAATGATTATGAATAAATACTCATTATGTTTTTATTTGTCGATAATTAAATTGCAAGAAAGTGAACATTGATCTTAAATCTGATAAAATACAAAATACATGATTATGAATAAATATTCTTTATGTTTTTATTTGTCGATAATCAACTTGCAAGAAAGTGAACCTTGATCATAAATCTGATAAAATACAAAATAAATGATTATGAATAAATATTCTTTATGTTTTTATTTGTCGATATTCAACTTGTAAGAAAGTGAACTTTGATCTTAAATCTGATAAAATACAAAATAAATGATTATGAATAAATACTCTTTATGTTTTTATTTGTCGATATTCAACTTGCAGGGAAGTGAACTTTGATCTTAAATCTGATAAAATACCAAATAAATGATTATGAATAAGAGCTATTTATGTTTTTATTTGTCGATATTCAACTTGCAAGAAAGTGAACTTTGATCTTAAATCTAATAAAAATACAAAATAAATGAAAAATAAATATTCTTTATGTTTTTATTTGTCGATAAAATACTTGCAAGAAAGTGAACTTTGATCTTAAATCTGATAAAAATACAAAATAAATGATTATGAATAAATACTCATTATGTTTTTATTTGTCGATAATCAAATTGCAAGAAAGTGAATTTTGATCTTAAATCTGATAATAATACAAAATAAATGATTATGAATAAATACTCATTATGTTTTTAATTGTCGATAATCAAATTGCAAGAAAGTGAGCTTTGATCTTAAATCTGATAAAAATACAAAATAAATGATTATGAATAAATACTCATTATGTTTTTATTTGTCGATAATCAACTTGCAGGGAAGTGAACTTTGATCTTAAATCTGATAAAATACAAAATAAATGATTATGAAAAAATATTCCTCATGTTTTTATTTGTCGATAATCAACTTGCAAGAAAATGAACTTTGATCATAAATCTGATAAATTACAAAATACATGATTATGTATAAATATTCTTTATGTTTTTATTTGTCGATAAAATACTTGCACGAAAGTGAACTTTGATCTTAAATCTGATAAAAATACAAAATAAATGATTATGAATAAATACTCATTATGTTTTTATTTGTCGATATTCAACTTGCAAGAAAGTGAACTTTGATCATAAATCTGATAAATACAAAATAAATGATTATGAATACATATTCTTTATGTTTTTATTTGTCGATAATCAACTTGCAAGAAAATGAACTTTGATCATAAATCTGATAAATTACAAAATACATGATTATGTATAAATATTCTTTATGTTTTTATTTGTCGATAAAATACTTGCAAGAAAGTGAACTTTGATCTTAAATCTGATAAAAATACAAAATAAATGATTATGAATAAATACTCATTAAGATTTTATTTGTCGATAATCAAATTGCAAGAAAGTGAATTTTGATCTTAAATCTGATAATAATACAAAATAAATGATTATGAATAAATACTCATTATGTTTTTAATTGTCGATAATCAAATTGCAAGAAAGTGAACTTTGATCTTAAATCTAATAAAAATACAAAATAAATGATTATGAATAAATTTTCCTTATGTTTTTATTTGTCGATATTCAACTTGCAAGAAAGTGAACTTTGATCTTAAATATGATAAAATACAAAATAAAGGATTATAAATAAATATTCATTATGTTTTTAATTGTCGATAATCAAATTGCAAGAAAGTGAACTTTGATCTTAAATCTGATGAAATACAAAATACATGATTATGTATAAATATTCTTTATGTTTTTATTTGTCGATAAAATACTTGCAAGAAAGTGAAATTTGATCTTAAATCTGATAAAAATACAAAATAAATGATTATGAATAAATATTCATTATGTTTTTATTTGTCGATAATCAACTTGCAAAAAAGTGAACTTTGATCTTAATTCTGATAAAAATACAAACTAAATGATTATGAATAAATGTTCTTTATGTTTTTATTTGTCGATAAAGAACTTGGAAGAAAGTGAACTTTGATCTTAAATCTGATAAAATACAAAATACATGATAATGAATAAATATTCTTTATGTTTTTATTTGTCGATATTCAACTTGCAAGAAAGTGAACTTTGATCATAAATCTCATAAATACAAAATAAATGATTATGAATACATATTCTTTATGTTTTTATTTGTCGATAATCAACTTGCAAGAAAATGAACTTTGATCATAAATCTGATAAAATACAAAATACATGATTATGTATAAATATTCTTTATGTTTTTAATTGTCGATAAAATACTTGCAAGAAAGTGAACTTTCATCTTAAATCTGATAAAAATACAAAATAAATGATTATGAATAAATACTAATTATGTTTTTAATTGTCGATAATCAAATTACAAGATAGTGAATTTTGATCTTAAATCTGATAAAAATACAAAATAAAATATTATAAATAAATGTTCATTATGTTTCTATTTGTCGATAAACAACTTGCAAGAAAGTGATCTTTGATCTTAAATCTGATAAAATACAAAAAAAAGGATTATAAATAAATATTCATTATGTTTTTATTTGTCGATATTCAACTTGCAAGAAAGTGAACTTTGATCTTAAACCTGATAAAAATACAAAATAAATGATTATGAATAAATGCTATTTATATTTTTATTTGTCGATAAAGAACTTGCAAGACATTGAACTTGTATCTTAAATCTGATAAAATACAAAATAAATGATTATGAATAAATATTCTTTATGTTTTTATTTTTCGATAATCAACTTGCAAGAAATGATTATGAATAAATGCTATTTATATTTCTATTTGTCGATAAAGAACTGGCAAGAAAGTGAACTTTGATCTTAAATCTTATAAAATACAAAATAAATGATTATGAATATGTTTCTATTTGTCGATAAACAACTTGCAAGAAAGTGAACTTTGATCTTAAATCTGATAAAAATACAAAATAAATGATTATGAATAAATACTCATTATGTTTTTATTTGTCGATAATGAAATTGCAAGAAAGTGAACTTTGATCTTAAATCTGATAAAAATACAAAATAAATGATTATGAATAAATACTCATTATGTTTTTATTTGTCGATAATTAAATTGCAAGAAAGTGAACATTGATCTTAAATCTGATAAAATACAAAATACATGATTATGAATAAATATTCTTTATGTTTTTATTTGTCGATAATCAACTTGCAAGAAAGTGAACCTTGATCATAAATCTGATAAAATACAAAATAAATGATTATGAATAAATATTCTTTATGTTTTTATTTGTCGATATTCAACTTGTAAGAAAGTGAACTTTGATCTTAAATCTGATAAAAATACAAAATAAATGATTATGAATAAATACTCTTTATGTTTTTATTTGTCGATATTCAACTTGCAGGGAAGTGAACTTTGATCTTAAATCTGATAAAATACCAAATAAATGATTATGAATAAGAGCTATTTATGTTTTTATTTGTCGATATTCAACTTGCAAGAAAGTGAACTTTGATCTTAAATCTAATAAAAATACAAAATAAATGAAAAATAAATATTCTTTATGTTTTTATTTGTCGATAAAATACTTGCAAGAAAGTGAACTTTGATCTTAAATCTGATAAAAATACAAAATAAATGATTATGAATAAATACTCATTATGTTTTTATTTGTCGATAATCAAATTGCAAGAAAGTGAATTTTGATCTTAAATCTGATAATAATACAAAATAAATGATTATGAATAAATACTCATTATGTTTTTAATTGTCGATAATCAAATTGCAAGAAAGTGAGCTTTGATCTTAAATCTGATAAAAATACAAAATAAATGATTATGAATAAATACTCATTATGTTTTTATTTGTCGATAATCAACTTGCAGGGAAGTGAACTTTGATCTTAAATCTGATAAAATACAAAATAAATGATTATGAAAAAATATTCCTTATGTTTTTATTTGTCGATAATCAACTTGCAAGAAAATGAACTTTGATCATAAATCTGATAAATTACAAAATACATGATTATGTATAAATATTCTTTATGTTTTTATTTGTCGATAAAATACTTGCAAGAAAGTGAACTTTGATCTTAAATCTGATAAAAATACAAAATAAATGATTATGAATAAATACTCATTATGTTTTTATTTGTCGATATTCAACTTGCAAGAAAGTGAACTTTGATCATAAATCTGATAAATACAAAATAAATGATTATGAATACATATTCTTTATGTTTTTATTTGTCGATAATCAACTTGCAAGAAAATGAACTTTGATCATAAATCTGATAAATTACAAAATACATGATTATGTATAAATATTCTTTATGTTTTTATTTGTCGATAAAATACTTGCAAGAAAGTGAACTTTGATCTTAAATCTGATAAAAATACAAAATAAATGATTATGAATAAATACTCATTAAGATTTTATTTGTCGATAATCAAATTGCAAGAAAGTGAATTTTGATCTTAAATCTGATAATAATACAAAATAAATGATTATGAATAAATACTCATTATGTTTTTAATTGTGGATAATCAAATTGCAAGAAAGTGAACTTTGATCTTAAATCTAATAAAAATACAAAATAAATGATTATGAATAAATTTTCCTTATGTTTTTATTTGTCGATATTCAACTTGCAAGAAAGTGAACTTTGATCTTAAATATGATAAAATACAAAATAAAGGATTATAAATAAATATTCATTATGTTTTTAATTGTCGATAATCAAATTGCAAGAAAGTGAACTTTGATCATAAATCTCATAAATACAAAATAAATGATTATGAATACATATTCTTTATGTTTTTATTTGTCGATAAAATACTTGCAAGAAAGTGAACTTTGATCTTAAATCTGATAAAATACAAAATACATGATTATGTATAAATATTCTTTATGTTTTTATTTGTCGATAAAATACTTGCAAGAAAGTGAAATTTGATCTTAAATCTGATAAAAATACAAAATAAATGATTATGAATAAATATTCATTATGTTTTTATTTGTCGATAATCAACTTGCAAAAAAGTGAACTTTGATCTTAATTCTGATAAAAATACAAAATAAATGATTATGAATAAATGTTCTTTATGTTTTTATTTGTCGATATTCAACTTGCAAGAAAGTGAACTTTGATCTTAAATCTGATAAAAATACAAAATAAATGATTATGAATAAATGCCATTTATGTTTTTATTTGTCGATAAAGAACTTGGAAGAAAGTGAACTTTGATCTTAAATCTGATAAAATACAAAATACATGATAATGAATAAATATTCTTTATGTTTTTATTTGTCGATATTAAACTTGCAAGAAAGTGAACTTTGATCATAAATCTCATAAATACAAAATAAATGATTATGAATACATATTCTTTATGTTTTTATTTGTCGATAATCAACTGGCAAGAAAATGAACTTTGATCATAAATCTGATAAAATACAAAATACATGATTATGTATAAATATTCTTTATGTTTTTATTTGTCGATAAAATACTTGCAAGAAAGTGAACTTTGATCTTAAATCTGATAAAAATACAAAATAAATGATTATGAATAAATACTAACTATGTTTTTAATTGTCGATAATCAAATTACAAGATAGTGAATTTTGATCTTAAATCTGATAAAAATACAAAATAAATGATTATAAATAAATGTTCATTATGTTTCTATTTGTCGATAAACAACTTGCAAGAAAGTGATCTTTGATCTTAAATCTGATAAAATACAAAAAAAAAGGATTATAAATAAATATTCATTATGTTTTTATTTGTCGATATTCAACTTGCAAGAAAGTGAACTTTGATCTTAAATCTGATAAAAATACAAAATAAATGATTATGAACAAATGCTATTTATATTTTTATTTGTCGATAAAGAACTTGCAAGACATTGAACTTGTATCTTAAATCTGATAAAATACAAAATAAATGATTATGAATAAATATTCTTTATGTTTTTATTTTTCGATAATCAACTTGCAAGAAATGATTATGAATAAATGCTATTTATATTTCTATTTGTCGATAAAGAACTGGCAAGAAAGTGAACTTTGATCTTAAATCTTATAAAATACAAAATAAATGATTATGAATATGTTTCTATTTGTCGATAAACAACTTGCAAGAAAGTGAACTTTGATCTTAAATCTGATAAAAATACAAAATAAATGATTATGAATAAATACTCATTATGTTTTTATTTGTCGATAATGAAATTGCAAGAAAGTGAACTTTGATCTTAAATCTGATAAAAATACAAAATAAATGATTATGAATAAATACTCATTATGTTTTTATTTGTCGATAATTAAATTGCAAGAGAGTGAACATTGATCTTAAATCTGATAAAATACAAAATACATGATTATGAATAAATATTCTTTATGTTTTTATTTGTCGATAATCAACTTGCAAGAAAGTGAACTTTGATCACAAATCTGATAAAATACAAAATAAATGATTATGAATAAATATTCTTTATGTTTTTATTTGTCGATATTCAACTTGTAAGAAAGTGAACTTTGATCTTAAATCTGATAAAAATACAAAATAAATGATTATGAATAAATACTCATTATGTTTTTATTTGTCGATATTCAACTTGCAGGGAAGTGAACTTTGATCTTAAATCTGATAAAATACAAAATAAATGATTATGAATAAGTGCTATTTATGTTTTTATTTGTCGATATTCAACTTGCAAGAAAGTGAACTTTGATCTTAAATCTAATAAAAATACAAAATAAATGAAAAATAAATATTCTTTATGTTTTTATTTGTCGATAAAATACTTGCAAGAAAGTGAACTTTGATATAAATCTGATAAAAATACAAAATAAATGATTATGAATAAATACTCATTATGTTTTTATTTGTCGATAATCAAATTGCAAGAAAGTGAATTTTGATCTTAAATCTGATAATAATACAAAATAAATGATTATGAATAAATACTCATTATGTTTTTAATTGTCGATAATCAAATTGCAAGAAAGTGAACTTTGATCTTAAATCTAATAAAAATACAAAATAAATGATTATGAATAAATTTTCCTTATGTTTTTATTTGTCGATATTCTACTTGCCAGAAAGTGAACTTTGATCTTAAATATGATAAAATACAAAATACATGCTTATGAATAAATATTCATTATGTTTTTAATTGTCGATAATCAAATTGCAAGAAAGTGAACTTTGATCTTAAATCTGATAAAATACAAAATACATGATTATGTATAAATATTCTTTATGTTTTTATTTGTCGATAAAATACTTGCAAGAAAGTGAACTTTGATCTTAAATCTGATAAAAATACAAAATAAATGATTATGAATAAATATTCATTATGTTTTTATTTGTCGATAATCAACTTGCAAAAAAGTGAACTTTGATCTTAATTCTGATAAAAATACAAAATAAATGATTATGAATAAATGTTCTTTATGTTTTTATTTGTCGATATTCAACTTGCAAGAAAGTGAACTTTGATCTTAAATCTGATAAAAATACAAAATAAATGATTATGAATAAATGCCATTTATGTTTTTATTTGTCGATAAAATACTTGGAAGAAAGTGAACTTTGATCTTAAATCTGATAAAATACAAAATACATGATAATAAATAAATATTCTTTAAGGGTATTCGTTTAAACGTGTAAAAGCCCCGTAAACCTCTTAAACCGTGTATATTTACGAATGCGTAAAAATCTGGCAGCAACTTATATGGAAATTCATTTAAACACATTACGCACCAATGTCAGTGTGTAAAGAACACTTGTAAATTTACGATATTGCAAAAGCAACCCTACCAAACGACCAGCTGATGAATATTATTGTGAAAATTAAAATGGAAAAGGTAAGAATGAAACTCGGAACATAAATTTTATTTAATTGTTGCAATTGTTTTATATTTCAGGATAAAAAGTTAAAGCAAAAGCGTCTACGGCTGAAACCGTCCCATCGCTGGACAGAGTCGCAGTCCCTGCAGCTGTTGCAAGCAGTATCCGACGCAATTAAAGATAGTCCAGAATCTTTTGAGGTAAGGGTTTTAGAAAAGTGAAAATGTTTAGGTACATATGTTTGTTTTAACACGAATTTACGCATATCTTCCAGAAACCGACCTCCCAAAGGTTTTACGAAAAATTGCAGCAAAATACACCGGCACTTCAATCTGTCGTTTGCGTAGCTATGAAAAGCAAAATGAGGTATCTCAAAGCGTTGTACGTTGCCGCGGCAGCCTGGAAAAACAAAACTGGGTCTGGACTACTCGCTAATGGTGACGAGTCAAGCGTATCAGCGCATGTCAACAAAATTTGTCCCAACTTTGACTTACTGGAAGTTATCTTCGGGCAACGCAAAAATGTAAATCCCGGAGTAATTTTTGAAAGCACTGACAGCATTGAAGTACTGGCTGATTCCCCTTGTGCTGATAGTTCGTTAAACGATACCATCGATTCCTACGACTTGTGTGCGCTCGATTGTGAGGATTTAGTTGACCCAATATTACCTATAAGTATAAGTAGCGATTGCAGTGCCGCCGCCGCGGCAACTTCTACACCACAAAGTTCGTTGGACTTTAGAAGTTCAACAAAAAAACCAAAAAGAAAGAGTGAAGCCCCGTTCAATAAATTGATTTTTATTCAGGAGAAAAGGTTGGAATTAGAAGTTAAGAAAATAGAATTAGAAAAAGAAAAAGAAAAGAATGAGGTCGAGTTGAAAAGAATTGAACTGAATAATCAATTAGAAATGAAAAGAATTGAAACTGAATCAGAAAAAGAAACCAAACTGGAAATTGAAAAACTGAAACTTGCTAGTGAAGAACGCATTAAAATGTTTGAAATAGAGTTAAAGTTAAAATCAAAATAAATGTGAAACTTTAAGAGATTTCACATGGTACTTTTTTCGCAAATTTAAAAGATCTCATAGCAAAATACATGTATATTTGAATGTAACTAAATGTTAATAGGCACAGAAGCACTTTTTATTTTTCTGTAAATAAAAGCATATATTAATGGATTTTAAAGATATGTAAACATGAGTTTCAATACTTTATTTTTAAGTTTCCATTAGTGATAACAATGAAAGGCGCTTAGATGCACCTTCAACTGTTGGTAAGTTTTGATCCCCAGGCTCGTCGACTTCACTGTTTTCACTAATGCTTTCTTCGTCAACATCAAAACCACCGTCGTTTTCTTTTAATATAATATTGTGCAATATCGCACAAACTAATATCCACCGGCATGCAAACTTTACCGAATTATCACTCTTTATTTGAATTTTGAGTTCTTTCAAGCTATTAAAACGTTCTTTCAATAAACCAAAGCAATGCTCAATTCTTATTCGGTACTGGCTGAACGTTCTGTTGAACAGAATTCGTTGATTCAAGGTGCCTTCCGTTGCGTTTATTCTAAAAGGAGTAATAAGGGTCGAAGTTAATTTATATGCACTGTCTGCAGCTAACCACTCTGATCCTGTTAGCATTTCAGTGGCGTTTGTGGATAGCTCGCAATTGTTGTATATCCTAGCGTCGTGAACACTACCGGGATACCCCAATACCATATGACGAATTACTAGTTTGTGGTCAACCACACATTGAGCCTTAAGTGAATATATATGCTTGCGAGAAAAATATGCTTCGCAATCTACAGTGGGTTTTTCCGCCAATTTTATCTCCGTTCCATCTACGTAGCCAACACAATGTGGTAGCTCACTGAGTGTTTGAACAACTAAAGCTCTACGCTCTACAGGGTCCGGCCAAAACAGAAACTGAGTTTTCCTTTTAATAATTGCATCAAATACCCTGTTGGTCATGACCTATTGAGAAATTTAAAATACAGCTGAAACACATATTTTAACCGATACATATGTAAATAGCTCACCTGTATTACTCCACCATCGCTAATACCAAACAAACTAGCAATTTTAGTAATTGTTGCTCCTTCTCCACATGAACCCAGTCGGTACATTACTACAGCCAATTGAATTTGGATAGGAAACTGTTTACATGAACGTGGACCATTGAACACTTCGTCATCCTTTATCAGATCAATGATAAAATCAAATGTGGTTTTGCTGACTCGCACAATTTCTCGAAACCTGTTTTCATCCAAATGCGGTAATACATCTATTAAAAAGTTGGGTGATTTTGGGACAGAATGATGAACAAATGTAGATCCATATCTAAAATATGCAGCAGCTGCCAATGCAAAGCTAAAGTCTTCCATAATTTCATCTTCCTTTTTGCGTTGGATTTCTGAAATCATTTATATATTTATGTATATATGCGCCTTTAAAAAATGTAGCATTGACGCAAAACAATTACCGTCATGTTTTCCAAACAGCTCCAACATTAACAAATCAAATACTAGTGATTTTTCGCAAAGTTGAATAAATTTTGCTTTTTCGCTAACTTTCGGCATTTTAATATTTTGACACCCAAACAGCTGTTTAATACATAAATAAGTGGCATTTACACAAAGAATTTGAAGTGCGTTCATGTAACACACTGCGTATTTGCATAAATTTATGCGATGGGTAACATTACACGTTTAAACGAATACCCTTTTTATGTTTTTATTTGTCGATATTCAACTTGCAAGAAAGTGAACTTTGATCATAAATCTCATAAATACAAAATAAATGATTATGAATACATATTCTTTATGTTTTTATTTGTCGATAATCAACTTGCAAGAAAATGAACTTTGATCATAAATCTGATAAAATACAAAATACATGATTATGTATAAATATTCTTTATGTTTTTATTTGTCGATAAAATACTTGCAAGAAAGTGAACTTTGATCTTAAATCTGATAAAAATACAAAATAAATGATTATGAATAAATACTCATTATGTTTTTATTTGTCGATAATGAAATTGCAAGAAAGTGAACTTTGATCTTAAATCTGATAAAAATACAAAATAAATGATTATGAATAAATACTCATTATGTTTTTATTTGTCGATAATTAAATTGCAAGAAAGTGAACATTGATCTTAAATCTGATAAAATACAAAATACATGATTATGAATAAATATTCTTTATGTTTTTATTTGTCGATAATCAACTTGCAAGAAAGTGAACTTTGATCATAAATCTGATAAAATAAAAAATAAATGATTATGAATAAATATTCTTTATGTTTTTATTTGTCGATATTCAACTTGTAAGAAAGTGAACTTTGATCTTCAATCTGATAAAAATACAAAATAAATGATTATGAATAAATACTCATTTTGTTTTTATTTGTCGATAATCAACTTGCAGGGAAGTGAACTTTGATCTTAAATCTGATAAAATACAAAATAAATGATTATGAATAAGTGCTATTTATGTTTTTATTTGTCGATATTCAACTTGCAAGAAAGTGAACTTTGATCTTAAATCTAATAAAAATACAAAATAAATGAAAAATAAATAATCTTTATGCTTTTATTTGTCGATAAAATACTTGCAAGAAAGTGAACTTTGATCTTAAATCTGATAAAAATACAAAATAAATGACTATGAATAAATACTCATTATGTTTTTATTTGTCGATAATCAAATTGCAGGAAAGTGAATTTTGATCTTAAATCTGATAATAATACAAAATAAATGATTATGAATAAATACTCATTATGTTTTTAATTGTCGATAATCAAATTGCAAGAAAGTGAACTTTGATCTTAAATCTAATAAAAATACAAAATAAATGATTATGAATAAATTTTCCTTATGTTTTTATTTGTCGATATTCAACTTGCAAGAAAGTGAACTTTGATCTTAAATATGATAAAATACAAAATACATGCTTATGAATAAATATTCATTATGTTTTTAATTGTCGATAATCAAATTGCAAGAAAGTGAACTTTGATCTTAAATCTGATAAAATACAAAATACATGATTATGTATAAATATTCTTTATGTTTTTATTTGTCGATAAAATACTTGCAAGAAAGTGAACTTTGATCTTAAATCTGATAAAAATACAAAATAAATGATTATGAATAAATATTCATTATGTTTTTATTTGTCGATAATCAACTTGCAAAAAAGTGAACTTTGATCTTAATTCTGATAAAAATACAAAATAAATGATTATGAATAAATGTTCTTTATGTTTTTATTTGTCGATATTCAACTTGCAAGAAAGTGAACTTTGATCTTAAATCTGATAAAAATACAAAATAAATGATTATGAATAAATGCCATTTATGTTTTTATTTGTCGATAAAATACTTGGAAGAAAGTGAACTTTGATCTTAAATCTGATAAAATACAAAATACATGATAATAAATAAATATTCTTTAAGGGTATTCGTTTAAACGTGTAAAAGCCCCGTAAACCTCTTAAACCGTGTATATTTACGAATGCGTAAAAATCTGGCAGCAACTTATATGGAAATTCATTTAAACACATTACGCACCAATGTCAGTGTGTAAAGAACACTTGTAAATTTACGATATTGCAAAAGCAACCCTACCAAACGACCAGCTGATGAATATTATTGTGAAAATTAAAATGGAAAAGGTAAGAATGAAACTCGGAACATAAATTTTATTTAATTGTTGCAATTGTTTTATATTTCAGGATAAAAAGTTAAAGCAAAAGCGTCTACGGCTGAAACCGTCCCATCGCTGGACAGAGTCGCAGTCCCTGCAGCTGTTGCAAGCAGTATCCGACGCAATTAAAGATAGTCCAGAATCTTTTGAGGTAAGGGTTTTAGAAAAGTGAAAATGTTTAGGTACATATGTTTGTTTTAACACGAATTTACGCATATCTTCCAGAAACCGACCTCCCAAAGGTTTTACGAAAAATTGCAGCAAAATACACCGGCACTTCAATCTGTCGTTTGCGTAGCTATGAAAAGCAAAATGAGGTATCTCAAAGCGTTGTACGTTGCCGCGGCAGCCTGGAAAAACAAAACTGGGTCTGGACTACTCGCTAATGGTGACGAGTCAAGCGTATCAGCGCATGTCAACAAAATTTGTCCCAACTTTGACTTACTGGAAGTTATCTTCGGGCAACGCAAAAATGTAAATCCCGGAGTAATTTTTGAAAGCACTGACAGCATTGAAGTACTGGCTGATTCCCCTTGTGCTGATAGTTCGTTAAACGATACCATCGATTCCTACGACTTGTGTGCGCTCGATTGTGAGGATTTAGTTGACCCAATATTACCTATAAGTATAAGTAGCGATTGCAGTGCCGCCGCCGCGGCAACTTCTACACCACAAAGTTCGTTGGACTTTAGAAGTTCAACAAAAAAACCAAAAAGAAAGAGTGAAGCCCCGTTCAATAAATTGATTTTTATTCAGGAGAAAAGGTTGGAATTAGAAGTTAAGAAAATAGAATTAGAAAAAGAAAAAGAAAAGAATGAGGTCGAGTTGAAAAGAATTGAACTGAATAATCAATTAGAAATGAAAAGAATTGAAACTGAATCAGAAAAAGAAACCAAACTGGAAATTGAAAAACTGAAACTTGCTAGTGAAGAACGCATTAAAATGTTTGAAATAGAGTTAAAGTTAAAATCAAAATAAATGTGAAACTTTAAGAGATTTCACATGGTACTTTTTTCGCAAATTTAAAAGATCTCATAGCAAAATACATGTATATTTGAATGTAACTAAATGTTAATAGGCACAGAAGCACTTTTTATTTTTCTGTAAATAAAAGCATATATTAATGGATTTTAAAGATATGTAAACATGAGTTTCAATACTTTATTTTTAAGTTTCCATTAGTGATAACAATGAAAGGCGCTTAGATGCACCTTCAACTGTTGGTAAGTTTTGATCCCCAGGCTCGTCGACTTCACTGTTTTCACTAATGCTTTCTTCGTCAACATCAAAACCACCGTCGTTTTCTTTTAATATAATATTGTGCAATATCGCACAAACTAATATCCACCGGCATGCAAACTTTACCGAATTATCACTCTTTATTTGAATTTTGAGTTCTTTCAAGCTATTAAAACGTTCTTTCAATAAACCAAAGCAATGCTCAATTCTTATTCGGTACTGGCTGAACGTTCTGTTGAACAGAATTCGTTGATTCAAGGTGCCTTCCGTTGCGTTTATTCTAAAAGGAGTAATAAGGGTCGAAGTTAATTTATATGCACTGTCTGCAGCTAACCACTCTGATCCTGTTAGCATTTCAGTGGCGTTTGTGGATAGCTCGCAATTGTTGTATATCCTAGCGTCGTGAACACTACCGGGATACCCCAATACCATATGACGAATTACTAGTTTGTGGTCAACCACACATTGAGCCTTAAGTGAATATATATGCTTGCGAGAAAAATATGCTTCGCAATCTACAGTGGGTTTTTCCGCCAATTTTATCTCCGTTCCATCTACGTAGCCAACACAATGTGGTAGCTCACTGAGTGTTTGAACAACTAAAGCTCTACGCTCTACAGGGTCCGGCCAAAACAGAAACTGAGTTTTCCTTTTAATAATTGCATCAAATACCCTGTTGGTCATGACCTATTGAGAAATTTAAAATACAGCTGAAACACATATTTTAACCGATACATATGTAAATAGCTCACCTGTATTACTCCACCATCGCTAATACCAAACAAACTAGCAATTTTAGTAATTGTTGCTCCTTCTCCACATGAACCCAGTCGGTACATTACTACAGCCAATTGAATTTGGATAGGAAACTGTTTACATGAACGTGGACCATTGAACACTTCGTCATCCTTTATCAGATCAATGATAAAATCAAATGTGGTTTTGCTGACTCGCACAATTTCTCGAAACCTGTTTTCATCCAAATGCGGTAATACATCTATTAAAAAGTTGGGTGATTTTGGGACAGAATGATGAACAAATGTAGATCCATATCTAAAATATGCAGCAGCTGCCAATGCAAAGCTAAAGTCTTCCATAATTTCATCTTCCTTTTTGCGTTGGATTTCTGAAATCATTTATATATTTATGTATATATGCGCCTTTAAAAAATGTAGCATTGACGCAAAACAATTACCGTCATGTTTTCCAAACAGCTCCAACATTAACAAATCAAATACTAGTGATTTTTCGCAAAGTTGAATAAATTTTGCTTTTTCGCTAACTTTCGGCATTTTAATATTTTGACACCCAAACAGCTGTTTAATACATAAATAAGTGGCATTTACACAAAGAATTTGAAGTGCGTTCATGTAACACACTGCGTATTTGCATAAATTTATGCGATGGGTAACATTACACGTTTAAACGAATACCCTTTTTATGTTTTTATTTGTCGATATTCAACTTGCAAGAAAGTGAACTTTGATCATAAATCTCATAAATACAAAATAAATGATTATGAATACATATTCTTTATGTTTTTATTTGTCGATAATCAACTTGCAAGAAAATGAACTTTGATCATAAATCTGATAAAATACAAAATACATGATTATGTATAAATATTCTTTATGTTTTTATTTGTCGATAAAATACTTGCAAGAAAGTGAACTTTGATCTTAAATCTGATAAAAATACAAAATAAATGATTATGAATAAATACTCATTATGTTTTTATTTGTCGATAATGAAATTGCAAGAAAGTGAACTTTGATCTTAAATCTGATAAAAATACAAAATAAATGATTATGAATAAATACTCATTATGTTTTTATTTGTCGATAATTAAATTGCAAGAAAGTGAACATTGATCTTAAATCTGATAAAATACAAAATACATGATTATGAATAAATATTCTTTATGTTTTTATTTGTCGATAATCAACTTGCAAGAAAGTGAACTTTGATCATAAATCTGATAAAATAAAAAATAAATGATTATGAATAAATATTCTTTATGTTTTTATTTGTCGATATTCAACTTGTAAGAAAGTGAACTTTGATCTTCAATCTGATAAAAATACAAAATAAATGATTATGAATAAATACTCATTTTGTTTTTATTTGTCGATAATCAACTTGCAGGGAAGTGAACTTTGATCTTAAATCTGATAAAATACAAAATAAATGATTATGAATAAGTGCTATTTATGTTTTTATTTGTCGATATTCAACTTGCAAGAAAGTGAACTTTGATCTTAAATCTAATAAAAATACAAAATAAATGAAAAATAAATAATCTTTATGCTTTTATTTGTCGATAAAATACTTGCAAGAAAGTGAACTTTGATCTTAAATCTGATAAAAATACAAAATAAATGACTATGAATAAATACTCATTATGTTTTTATTTGTCGATAATCAAATTGCAGGAAAGTGAATTTTGATCTTAAATCTGATAATAATACAAAATAAATGATTATGAATAAATACTCATTATGTTTTTAATTGTCGATAATCAAATTGCAAGAAAGTGAACTTTGATCTTAAATCTAATAAAAATACAAAATAAATGATTATGAATAAATTTTCCTTATGTTTTTATTTGTCGATATTCAACTTGCAAGAAAGTGAACTTTGATCTTAAATATGATAAAATACAAAATACATGCTTATGAATAAATATTCATTATGTTTTTAATTGTCGATAATCAAATTGCAAGAAAGTGAACTTTGATCTTAAATCTGATAAAATACAAAATACATGATTATGTATAAATATTCTTTATGTTTTTATTTGTCGATAAAATACTTGCAAGAAAGTGAACTTTGATCTTAAATCTGATAAAAATACAAAATAAATGATTATGAATAAATATTCATTATGTTTTCATTTGTCGATAATCAACTTGCAAAAAAGTGAACTTTGATCTTAATTCTGATAAAAATACAAAATAAATGATTATGAATAAATGTTCTTTATGTTTTTATTTGTCGATATTCAACTTGCAAGAAAGTGAACTTTGATCTTAAATCTGATAAAAATACAAAATAAATGATTATGAATAAATGCCATTTATGTTTTTATTTGTCGATAAAGAACTTGGAAGAAAGTGAACTTTGATCTTAAATCTGATAAAATACAAAATACATGATAATGAATAAATATTCTTTATGTTTTTATTTGTCGATATTCAACTTGCAAGAAAGTGAACTTTGATCATAAATCTCATAAATACAAAATAAATGATTATGAATACATATTCTTTATGTTTTTATTTGTCGATAATCAACTTGCAAGAAAATGAACTTTGATCATAAATCTGATAAAATACAAAATACATGATTATGTATAAATATTCTTTATGTTTTTATTTGTCGATAAAATACTTGCAAGAAAGTGAACTTTGATCTTAAATCTGATAAAAATACAAAATAAATGATTATGAATAAATACTCATTATGTTTTTATTTGTCGATAATTAAATTGCAAGAAAGTGAACTTTGATCTTAAATCTGATAAAAATACAAAATAAATGATTATGAATAAATACTCATTATGTTTTTATTTGTCGATAATTAAATTGCAAGAAAGTGAACATTGATCTTAAATCTGATAAAATACAAAATACATGATTATGAATAAATATTCTTTATTTTTCTATTTGTCGATACACAATTTGCAAGAAAGTGAACTTTGATCTTAAATCTGATAAAATACAAAATAAATGATTATGAATAAATACTCATTATGTTTTTATTTGTCGATAATCAAATTGCATGAAAGTGAACTTTGGTCTTAAATCTGATAAAAATACAAAATAAATGATTATGAATAAGTGCTATTTATGTTTTTATTTGTCGATAAACAACTTGCAAGTAAGTGAACTTTGATCTTAAAATATTTGTCGATAAAGAACTCGCAAGAAAGTGAACTTTTATCTTAAATCTGATAAAATACAAAATAAATGATTATGAGTAAATATTCTATATGTTTTTGTTTGTCGATAATCAACTTGCAAGAAAGTGAACTTTGATCATTTATCTGATAAAATACAAAATAAATTATTATGAATAAATATTCTTTATGTTTTTATTTGTCGATAATCAACTTGCAAGAAAGTGGACTTTGATCTTAAATCTGATAAAAATACAAAATAAATGATTATGAATAAATACTCATTATGTTTTTATTTGTCGATAATCAACTTGCAGGGAAGTGAACTTTGATCTTAAATCTGATAAAATACAAAATAAATGATTATGAATAAGTGCTATTTATGTTTTTATTTGTCGATATTCAACTTGCAAGAAAGTGAACTTTGATCATTTATCTGATAAAATACAAAATAAATTATTATGAATAAATATTCTTTATGTTTTTATTTGTCGATAATCAACTTGCAAGAAAGTGGACTTTGATCTTAAATCTGATAAAAATACAAAATAAATGATTATGAATAAATACTCATTATGTTTTTATTTGTCGATAATCAACTTGCAGGGAAGTGAACTTTGATCTTAAATCTGATAAAATACAAAATAAATGATTATGAATAAGTGCTATTTATGTTTTTATTTGTCGATATTCAACTTGCAAGAAAGTGAGTTTTGATCATAAATCTGATAAATACAAAATAAATGATTATGAATACATATTCTTTATGTTTTTATTTGTCGATAATCAACTTGCAAGAAAATGAACTTTGATCATAAATCTGATAAAATACAAAATACATGATTATGTATAAATATTCTTTATGTTTTTATTTGTCGATAAAATACTTGCAAGAAAGTGAACATTGATCTTAAATCTGATAAAATACAAAATAAATGATTATGAATAAATATTCTTTATGTTTTTATTTGTCGATATTCAACTTGCAAGAAAGTGAACTTTAATCTTAAATCTAATAAAAATACAAAATAAATGATTATGAATAAATTTTCCTTATGTTTTTATTTGTCTATATTCAACTTGCAAGAAAGTGAACTTTGATCTTAAATATGATAAAATACAAAATACATGCTTATGAATAAATATTCATTATGTTTTTAGTTGTCGATAATCAAATTGCAAGAAAGTGAACTTTGATCTTAAATCTAATAAAAATACAAAATAAATGATTATGAACAAATTTTCCTTATGTTTTTATTTGTCGATATTCAACTTGCAAGAAAGTGAACTTTGATCTTAAATATGATAAAATACAAAATACATGCTTATGAATAAATATTCATTATGTTTTTAATTGTCGATAATCAAATTGCAAGAAAGTGAACTTTGATCTTAAATCTGATAAAATACAAAATACATGATTATGTATAAATATTCTTTATGTTTTTATTTGTCGATAAAATACTTGCACGAAAGTGAACTTTGATCTTAAATCTGATAAAAATACAAAATATATGATTATGAATAAATATTCATTATGTTTTTATTTGTCGATAATCAACTTGCAAAAAAGTGAACTTTGATCTTAATTCTGATAAAAATACAAAATAAATGATTATGAATAAATGTTCTTTATGTTTTTATTTGTCGATATTCAACTTGCAAGAAAGTGAACTTTGATTTTAAATCTGATAAAAATACAAAATAAATGATTATGAATAAATGCCATTTATGTTTTTATTTGTCGATAAAGAACTTTGAAGAAAGTGAACTTTGAACTTAAATCTGATAAAATACAAAATACATGATAATGAATAAATATTCTTTATGTTTTTATTTGTCGATAATCAACTTGCAAGAAAATGAACTTTGATCATAAATCTGATAAAATACAAAATAAATGATTATGAATAAATATTCTTTATGTTTTTATTTGTCGATATTCAACTTGTCAGAAAGTGAACTTTGATCTTAAATCTGATAAAAATACAAAATACATGCTTATGAATAAATATTCATTATGTTTTTAATTGTCGATAATCAAATTGCAAGAAAGTGAACTTTGATCTTAAATCTGATAAAATACAAAATACATGATTATGTATAAATATTCTTTATGTTTTTATTTGTCGATAAAATACTTGCACGAAAGTGAACTTTGATCTTAAATCTGATAAAAATACAAAATATATGATTATGAATAAATATTCATTATGTTTTTATTTGTCGATAATCAACTTGCAAAAAAGTGAACTTTGATCTTAATTCTGATAAAAATACAAAATAAATGATTATGAATAAATGTTCTTTATGTTTTTATTTGTCGATATTCAACTTGCAAGAAAGTGAACTTTGATTTTAAATCTGATAAAAATACAAAATAAATGATTATGAATAAATGCCATTTATGTTTTTATTTGTCGATAAAGAACTTGGAAGAAAGTGAACTTTGAACTTAAATCTGATAAAATACAAAATACATGATAATGAATAAATATTCTTTATGTTTTTATTTGTCGATAATCAACTTGCAAGAAAATGAACTTTGATCATAAATCTGATAAAATACAAAATAAATGATTATGAATAAATATTCTTTATGTTTTTATTTGTCGATATTCAACTTGTCAGAAAGTGAACTTTGATCTTAAATCTGATAAAAATACAAAATAAATGATTATGAATAAATGCTATTTATATTTTTATTTGTCGATAAAGAACTTGCAAGACATTGAACTTGTATCTTAAATCTGATAAAATACAAAATAAATGATTATGAATAAATATTCTTTATGTTTTTATTTTCCGATAATCAACTTGCAAGAAAGTGAACTTTGATCTTAAATCTGATAAAATACAAAATACATGATTATGAATAAATGCCATTTATGTTTTTATTTGTCGATAAAGAACTTGGAAGATAGTGAACTTTGATCTTAAATCTGATAAAATACAAAATACATGATAATGAATAAATATTCTTTATGTTTTTATTTGTCGATAATCAACTTGCAAGAAAGTGAACTTTGATCATAAATCTGATAAAATACAAAATAAATGATTATGAATAAATATTCTTTATGTTTTTATTTGTCGATATTCAACTTGTAAGAAAGTGAACTTTGATCTTAAATCTGATAAAAATACAAAATAAATGATTATGAACAAATACTCATTATGTTTTTATTTGTCGATAATCAACTTGCAGGGAAGTGAACTTTGATCTTAAATCTGATAAAATACAAAATAAATGATTATGAATAAATATTCCTTATGTTTTTATTTGTCGATATTCAACTTGCAAGAAAGTGAACTTTGATCATAAATCTCATAAATACAAAATAAATGATTCTGAATACATATTCTTTATGTTTTTATTTGTCGATAATCAACTTGCAAGAAAATGAACTTTGATCTTAAATCTGATAAAATACAAAATAAATGATTATGAATAAATATTCATTATGTTTTTATTTGTCGATAATCAACTTGCAAGAAAGTGAACTTTGATCTTAATTCTGATAAAAATACAAAATAAATGATTATGAATAAATGCTATTTATGTTTTTATTTGTCGATAAAGAACTTGCAAAACATTGAACTTGTATCTTAATTCTGATAAAAATACAAAATAAATGAATATGAATAAATGTTCTTTATGTTTTTATTTGTCGATATTCAACTTGCTAGAAAGTGAACTTTGATCTTAAATCTGATAAAAATACAAAATAAATGATTATGAATAAATACTCATTATGTTTTTATTTGTCGATAATCAACTTGCAGGGAAGTGAATTTGATCTTAAATCTGATAAAATACACAATAAATGATTATGAATAAATTTTCCTTATGTTTTTATTTGTCGATATTCAACTTGCAAGGAAGTGAACTTTGATCATAAATCTGATAAATACAAAATAAATGATTATGAATACATATTCTTTATGTTTTTATTTGTCGAGAATCAACTTGCAAGAAAGTGAACTTTGATCTTAATTCTGATAAAAATACAAAATAAATGATTATGAATAAATGCTATATATATTTTTATTTGTCGATAAAGAACTTGCAAGACATTGAACTTGTATCTTAAATCTGATAAAATACAAAATAAATGATTATGAATAAATATTCTTTATGTTTTTATTTTCCGATAATCAACTTGCAAGAAAGTGAACTTTGATCTTAAATCTGATAAAATACAAAATACATGATTATGAATAAATGCCATTTATGTTTTTATTTGTCGATAAAGAACTTGGAAGAAAGTGAACTTTGATCTTAAATCTGATAAAATACAAAATACATGATAATGAATAAATATTCTTTATGTTTTTATTTGTCGATAATCAACTTGCAAAAAAGTGAACTTTGATCTTAATTCTGATAAAAATACAAAATAAATGATTATGAATAAATATTCTTTATGTTTTTATTTGTCGATAATCAACTTGCAAGAAAATGAACTTTGATCATAAATCTGATAAAATACAAAATAAATGATTATGAATAAATATTCTTTATGTTTTTATTTGTCGATATTCAACTTGTCAGAAAGTGAACTTTGATCTTAAATCTGATAAAAATACAAAATAAATGATTATGAATAAATGCTATTTATATTTTTATTTGTCGATAAAGAACTTGCAAGACATTGAACTTGTATCTTGAATCTGATAAAATACAAAATAAATGATTATGAATAAATATTCTTTATGTTTTTATTTTCCGATAATCAACTTGCAAGAAAGTGAACTTTGATCTTAAATCTGATAAAATACAAAATACATGATTATGAATAAATGCCATTTATGTTTTTATTTGTCGATAAAGAACTTGGAAGAAAGTGAACTTTGATCTTAAATCTGATAAAATACAAAATACATGATAATGAATAAATATTCTTTATGTTTTTATTTGTCGATAATCAACTTGCAAGAAAGTGAACTTTGATCATAAATCTGATAAAATACAAAATAAATGATTATGAATAAATATTCTTTATGTTTTTATTTGTCGATATTCAACTTGTAAGAAAGTGAACTTTGATCTTAAATCTGATAAAAATACAAAATAAATGATTATGAACAAATACTCATTATGTTTTTATTTGTCGATAATCAACTTGCAGGGAAGTGAACTTTGATCTTAAATCTGATAAAATACAAAATAAATGATTATGAATAAATATTCCTTATGTTTTTATTTGTCGATATTCAACTTGCAAGAAAGTGAACTTTGATCATAAATCTCATAAATACAAAATAAATGATTCTGAATACATATTCTTTATGTTTTTATTTGTCGATAATCAACTTGCAAGAAAATGAACTTTGATCTTAAATCTGATAAAATACAAAATAAATGATTATGAATAAATATTCATTATGTTTTTATTTGTCGATAATCAACTTGCAAGAAAGTGAACTTTGATCTTAATTCTGATAAAAATACAAAATAAATGATTATGAATAAATGCTATTTATGTTTTTATTTGTCGATAAAGAACTTGCAAAACATTGAACTTGTATCTTAATTCTGATAAAAATACAAAATAAATGATTATGAATAAATGTTCTTTATGTTTTTATTTGTCGATATTCAACTTGCTAGAAAGTGAACTTTGATCTTAAATCTGATAAAAATACAAAATAAATGATTATGAATAAATACTCATTATGTTTTTATTTGTCGATAATCAACTTGCAGGGAAGTGAATTTGATCTTAAATCTGATAAAATACAAAATAAATGATTATGAATAAATTTTCCTTATGTTTTTATTTGTCGATATTCAACTTGCAAGGAAGTGAACTTTGATCATAAATCTGATAAATACAAAATAAATGATTATGAATACATATTCTTTATGTTTTTATTTGTCGAGAATCAACTTGCAAGAAAGTGAACTTTGATCTTAATTCTGATAAAAATACAAAATAAATGATTATGAATAAATGTTCTTTATGTTCTTATTTGTCGATATTCAACTTGCTAGAAAGTGAACTTTGATCTTAAATCTGATATAAATACAAAATACATGATTATGAATAAATATTCATTATGTTTTTAATTGTCGATAATCAAATTGCAAGAAAGTGAACTTTGATCTTAAATCTGATAAAAATACAAAATAAATGATTATGAATAAATGCCATTTATGTTTTTATTTGTCGATAAAGAACTTGGAAGAAAGTGAACTTTGATCTTAAATCTGATAAAATACAAAATACATGATAATGAATAAATATTCTTTATGTTTTTATTTGTCGATATTCAACTTGCAAGAAAGTGAACTTTGATCTTAATTCTGATAAAAATACAAAATAAATGATTATGAATAAATGTTCTTTATGTTTTTATTTGTCGATATTCAACTTGCAAGAAAGTGAACTTTGATCTTAAATCTGATAAAAATACAAAATAAATGATTATGAATAAATGCCATTTATGTTTTTATTTGTCGATAAAGAACTTGGAAGAAAGTGAACTTTGATCTTAAATCTGATAAAATACAAAATACATGATAATGAATAAATATTCATTATGTTTTTATTTGTCGATAATCAACTTGCAAAGAAGTGAACTTTGATCTTAATTCTGATAAAAATACAAAATAAATGATTATGAATAAATGTTCTTTATGTTTTTATTTGTCGATATTCAACTTGCAAGAAAGTGAACTTTGATCTTAAATCTGATAAAAATACAAAATAAATGATTATGAATAAATGCCATTTATGTTTTTATTTGTCGATAAAGAACTTGGAAGAAAGCGAACTTTGATCTTAAATCTGATAAAAATACAAAATAAATGATTATGAATAAATTTTCCTTATGTTTTTATTTGTCGATATTCAAATTGCAAGAAAGTGAACTTTGATCTTAAATTTGATAAAAATACAAAATAAATGATTATGAATACATTTTCCTTATGTTTTTGTTTGTCGATATTCAACTTGCAAGAAAGTGAACTTTGATCTTAAATATGATAAATACAAAATACATGATTATGAATAAATACTCATTATGTTTTTATTTGTCGATAATCAAATTGCAAGATAGTGAATTTTGATCTTAAATCTGATAATAATACAAAATAAATGATTATGAATAAATACTCATTATGTTTTTAATTGTCGATAATCAAATTGCAAGAAAGTGAACTTTGATCTTAAATCTGATAAAAATACAAAATAAATGATTATGAATAAATGTTCTTTATGTTTTTATTTGTCGATATTCAACTTGCAAGAAAGTGAACTTTGATCTTAATTCTGATAAAAATACAAAATAAATGATTATGAATAAATGTTCTTTATGTTTTTATTTGTCGATATTCAACTTGCAAGAAAGTTAATTTTGATCTTAAATCTGATAATAATACAAAATAAATGATTATGAATAAATACTCATTATGTTTTTAATTGTCGATAATCAAATTGCAAGAAAGTGAACTTTGATCTTAAATCTGATAAAAATACAAAATAAATGATTATGAACAAATGCCATTTATGTTTTTATTTGTCGATAAAGAACTTGGAAGAAAGTGAACTTTGATCTTAAATCTGATAAAATACAAAATACATGATAATGAATAAATATTCATTATGTTTTTATTTGTCGATAATCAACTTGCAAAGAAGTGAACTTTGATCTTAATTCTGATAAAAATACAAAATAAATGATTATGAATAAATGTTCTTTATGTTTTTATTTGTCGATATTCAACTTGCAAGAAAGTGAACTTTGATCTTAAATCTGATAAAAATACAAAATAAATGATTATGAATAAATGCCATTTATGTTTTTATTTGTCGATAAAGAACTTGGAAGAAAGTGAACTTTGATCTTAAATCTGATAAAATACAAAATACATGATAATGAATAAATATTCTTTATGTTTTTATTTGTCGATATTCAACTTGCAAGAAAGTGAACTTTGATCATAAATCTCATAAATACAAAATAAATGATTATGAATACATATTCTTTATGTTTTTATTTGTCCATAATCAACTTGCAAGAAAGTGAACTTTGATCATAAATCTGATAAAAATTTAAAATAAATGATTATGAATAAATATTCTTTATGTTTCTATTTGTCGATAAACAACTTGCAAGAAAGTGAACTTTGATCTCAAATCTGATAAAAATACAAAATAAATGATGATAAATGCAATTTATGTTTTTATTTTTCGATAATCAACTTGTAAGGAAGTGAACTTTGATCATAAATCTGATAAAATACAAAATAAATGGTTATGAATAAATATTCTATATGTTTCTATTTGTCGATAAACAACCTGCAAGAAAGTGAACTTTGATAAAAATACAAAATAAATGATTATGAATAAATACTCATTATGTTTTTATTTGTCGATAATCAAATTGCACGAAAGTGAACTTTGATCTTAAATCTGATAAAAATACAAAATAAATGATGATAAATGCAATTTATATTTTTATTTGTCGATAATCAACTTGTGAGGAAGTGAACTTTGATCATAAATCTGATAAAATACAAAATAAATGATTATGAATCAATATTCTTTATGTTTTTATTTGACGATAATCAACTTGCAAGAAAGTAACTTTGATCATAAATGTGATAAAATACAAAATACATGATTATGAATAAATATTCTTTATGTTTTTATTTGTCGATAATCAACTTGCAAGAAAGTGAACTTTGATCATAAATCTGATAAAATACAAAATAAATGATTATGAATATATTCTATTTATGTTTTTATTTGTCGATAATCAATTTGCAAGAAAGTGAACTTTGATCATAAATCTGATACAAATTTAAAATAAATGATTATGAATAAATAGTCATTATGTTTTTATTTGTCGATAATCAACTTGCAAGAAAGTGAACTTTGATCTTAAATCTGATAAAAATATAAAATAAATGATTATGAATAAATATTCTTTATGTTTCTATTTGTCGATAAACAACTTGCAAGAAAGTGAACTTTGATCTTAAATCTGATAAAAATACTAAAGTTCCGACGATGTTGAGTGTTAAATTATGACTGACTTTATTCAATAAGGATAAACATGTCTTTACAATGAGAATAGAAATGAAAGATAATACAAAAAGTAGTATACAGGGTTGCGTGAGGTACAAAGTTGTAATCTGAAGTACTTATTAATCTAATACTATTTATTACGAACTACTTCGCCTCCACAACACCTCCTCTCGAAGTAGAGAGTTTATTATTTGTGATTGCGTTCGATAAGGCCCAAATTCGATGAACAGATATTATGCTTCATATGTGTAAGACCCTTGGTAAATATGTCCGCTGGCATTTCCTGTGTTGACATATATTCTAATATAATCGCCTTATCTCGAACGCAGTCCCGAATGAAGTGATGTCGTATGTCGATGTGTTTCGTTCGAGGATGGAAATTTGAATATACCGCTAACTTTTGTGCGCTTTGGTTATCGTTAAATAGTCTGACGCAGGTACAATTGATTCCCACCTCTTTCAGAGTCAAATATAGAGCTTCTTTAGCTGCCTCAGTTATAGCGATGTATTCTGATTCAGTACTGGAAAGTGAAACTGTACGTTGTTTTCTTGCTTCCCAACTTATAGACGAACCAGCAAATACATATGCGTAGCCTGAATACGACCGTCTGTCTGATGGGTTGGCGCCCCAATCAGCATCGACTACACCATACAAATCTGCCCCTGTCTTTTTGTACAGCAAACCATGTTGTAATGTGCCCTTGATGTATCGTAATATTCTCTTCGCTGATTTCCAGTGCTCTTCAGTGTAGTTACTATTGAATTGGCTCATGAAATTCACTGCATACGCTATGTCCGGCCTCGTAGACACCGCCAAGTACATCAAGGCACCGATTAAACTTTGATATGGGTATTTCCCCATAATCGCCTCATCTTTTGTCGTAGGCATTGTGAGTTTGCAATTCGCTTCTATTGGCGTCTTCGAAGGATTGCACTGCGACATACCGAATCGCTCCAATATTGATTCAGCATATGCCTTTTGCGATAAAAATATTTCGCCTTTTAATGTTACCACCTTCTCGATGCACGTAGAAACATGGATCAAATTTTGTCCAATTTCGTTGAGAGTTAATGATAATTTCTGATACCACATTAACCCTGATTGACGCAGTCCGTATAATGCCTTCTTTACTAGACATACCGGGTTTGCTCGTTGTAATGCTGTTCTCCACTCTTTCGCAGTTTGCTGTATTTCGTTGCTATATTTCGTCAAACCTTTTAAACCAACTGGTTGACCTCGTTGAATTTTCTTCAACACGCTAATAAGTAAATCTGGAATATCCATGTAGATACTTTCGTTTAGATCCCCATTCAGGTACGCGGTAATCACATCCATCTGATGTATCTGGAGATCCAGCTCTGTACTCAGCGCCGTAAAGAGTCGTACTGAAGTTGACCGTGCAACTGGAGAGGACACTTCATGAAAGTCTTCCCCTGGGCGTTGAGCGTACCCCTTTGCAACTAGTCTAACTTTCTTTAGATTATTATCTTTCGTACGGAACACGAACTTGTTACCAATTACTTTGCTGCCCGTTGGCTTTTCTATTATTTGCCAAGTTCTGTTCCTCATGTGTGCCAAAAGTTCGTCTTCAAGCGCCTTTACCCATGTAGATGCGCCCTCGGATTTTAATGCTTCCGTTAGAGTTTGCGGATCCCCAGTTACAAGGTTTGTCTCATTGCACTCATAAAACTCGTCTGGATTAGTGGCATCCTCCTCTGAATCGACGTCAGCTATTAAATGGTGATACACTTTTCGTGGTCGCCCTCGCTTTCCCGTACGCACATATCTTGGTCTTCCTCTACGATGCGGAGCACCTTCCGCGTTTGCTTCACAATTAGTTTCATCTATCGACTCTTCGTTATTATATTCAACCGCGCTGTCTTTATTGTTATTTTCAAAAATCACGTATATTTTTCTTTCTGTTACAGAATCCTTTTCATTTTCGTACTCAAATTCTTCAAAAGTTTCGTTAAAACCCGATTTATCGATAAATTTTACATCGCGACTTATAATGATGCACCTTTTGGTCTCTGAATATAATCGATATGCTTTTGACTCACATGAGTAGCCAACAAATATACATGGCTCCGCGCGCGATTCAAATTTTCCTTTTGCAGCATTTTTCTTAAGGACGTATGCTTTCGTACCAAATATCTTCATATACGACACTGTCGGATTTCGTGTGGTCCATACCCGGTATGGAACTTTACCCGTTGTTCTCGTTACACAACGATTTCGAATATAACACGCCGTATTTACCGCTTCGGCCCAAAACGATGGAGGTGCACCCGCATGTTTCATCATGCACCTGGCCATCTCAACGAGAGTTCTATTTTTGCGTTCCGCCATACCGTTTTGTTGCGGAGTATACGGTGCCGTAAGACGACGTTTGATTCCGCACTCATTTAAAAATTTATTAAATTCATTATTACAATATTCACGCCCGTTGTCCGATTGCAACGCTTTAATTTTCTTTCCCGTGAATGTTTCAACTTTTGCTTTATATTCTTTAAAAACGTCAAGTACATTCGATTTTTGCTTTATGAAAAAGATTTCACACCACCTTGACTTTTCGTCAATGAATGTCACGAAATATTTCGCACCGCCATGGGACGCACTCCTCATTGGCCCACACACGTCGCTGTGTACAATCTCTAACAGATCGTCAACTCTATTTTCGTTTGATTTAGGAAAAGCCGCGCGTACTTGCTTTTCACTAGCACAGATTTCACATTCGGATAGTTTCTCAGTTTGCTTAAACTTTAACCCGTATACCGAACCGTTTGCCATAGATTTCAAATCGCGTTCGTTAACGTGACCCATTCTGTAATGCCACAAAGCAATACTGTTTTTTGTATTTACCAAATTCGCGAAATTTTTCGATGTTTTTAAATAATACAAATTGCCAATTCTTTCGGCTTCCAATATAATTCTATTGTCACTGTTCATAATCACGGCTTCGTTCTTTTTGAACTTCACTGAACAGCCCTTGTCGGTAATTTTAGCAACCGATAACAAATTCGTACGTAAGTCAGCTACATGTAAAACGTTGTCTAAGTTCAATTCAATTTGTTTTCCGCGAACGTTAGCCGTAGTGCACACTTTACCAACACCACTTATCTTTGTTGAACAATTGTTTGCTAAGCTTAGTTCGTCATTCACTTTCTTGACATTTTCAAAAAAGTTTTGATTTGCAGTCATATGAGATGTACAACCACTGTCTAAACACCATCTCATATTTCCTATAGGGGCGGCAAATGCTTTTTCCATTGTGCTTAATGTCACTTTTGCCGTTTCGTTTGTTTCTTCATTAACACGCGTGTTTTGTTTTTGTTGTTTGTTGTTGCAATTCCTCGCGAAATGTCCCGGTTTACCGCACCGATAGCAATTTTTTGTTTGCTTTGAATTTCGATTAACGTACGATTTGCTTTGTCCTTTCTTTATGTAAAGCACATTATTATCTTCTACTTTGTCTTCTTTTGATTTTCGCGATTCATGCTCTTCGAGAATTTTCACACGAAGAACCTCCGGCTTCGGCAGTTCGTCTCGCGTTTCGACTGCACATCTAAATGTCTCGTATGACGCCGGTAAACTGTACAACAACAAAATTGCTAGTAGCTCATCGCCAATAGCGACGCCTATTTCTTTTAGCTTTGCTACAGCATCGAAGAATCCGTTAAGATGTTCTCGAACTTTTTCGTCTTCTGACATACGCGACAACGCTACACGTTTAAGTAACGTTGCTTTTATAGCTGGCCCCTTTGATTGGAATGTCGATTCCAACCTAGTCCAAATTTCACGTGCACTTTTGCACTCCGAAATCAACCCAAGTTCTGATGGCGTTATCGCCAATATAATGTCCGCTGATGCCTTTTGATCAGCATTTTTCCATTCAGGGAGTTTCGCTTCATCTGTGGGACGCACCTTCGTGCCGTCTGCATATTCCCACAAGTCATTTTTTATCAAAATTGCCCGCATTTGTAATTTCCACGAGTCAAAATTTTCCGCGTTTAGTGGCTCGATTCTTACTACACCAGCCATTATGCTTAATCATTAATTTAAGTTTTCTCACTATAAAATAATCGTTATCTTATTTTATAAGATCGTTCGCAATCACGTGGAACCTGGGCCCATAACCTAAAGTTCCGACGATGTTGAGTGTTAAATTATGACTGACTTTATTCAATAAGGATAAACATGTCTTTACAATGAGAATAGAAATGAAAGATAATACAAAAAGTAGTATACAGGGTTGCGTGAGGTACAAAGTTGTAATCTGAAGTACTTATTAATCTAATACTATTTATTACGAACTACTTCGCCTCCACAACAAATACAAAATAAATGATTATGAATAAATACTCATTATGTTTTTATTTGTCGATAATCCACTTGCAAGAAAGTGAACTTTGATCATAAATATGATAAAATACAAAATACATGATTATGAATAAATATTCTTTATGTTTTTATTTGTCGATAATCAACTGGCAAGAAAGTGAACATTGATCATAAATATGATAAAATACAAAATAAATGATTATGAATATATGCTATTTATGTTTTTATTTGTCGATAAAGAACTTGCAAGAAAGTGAACTTTGATCTTAAATCTTATAAAATACAAAATAAATGATTATGAATACATATTCTTTATGTTTTTATTTGACGATAATCAACTTGCAAGAAAGTGAACTTTGATCATAAATGTGATAAAATACAAAATACATGATTATGAATAAATATTCTTTATGTTTTTATTTGTCGATAATCAACTTGCAAGAAAGTGAACATTGATCATAAATCTGATAAAATACAAAATAAATGATTATGAATATATTCTATTTATGTTTTTATTTGTCGATAATCAATTTGCAAGAAAGTGAACTTTGATCATAAATCTGATAAAAATTTAAAATAAATGATTATGAATAAATAGTCATTATGTTTTTATTTGTCGATAAAGAACTTGGAAGAAAGTAAACTTTGATCTTAAATCTGATAAAATACAAACTAAATGAGTATGAATAAATATTCTTTATGTTTCTATTTGTCGATAAACAGCTTGCAAGAAAGTGAACTTTGATCTTAAATCTGATAAAAATACAAAATAAATGATT
Source organism: Zeugodacus cucurbitae (assembly GCF_028554725.1). Lineage (NCBI taxonomy): Eukaryota > Metazoa > Arthropoda > Insecta > Diptera > Tephritidae > Zeugodacus > Zeugodacus cucurbitae. Next base: position 35,085,195 of record NC_071668.1, read on the forward strand.
ATGAATAAATGCTATTTATGTTTTTATTTGTCGATAAACAACTTGCAAGAAAGTGAACTTTGATCTTAAATCTGATAAAAATACAAAATAAATGATTATGAATAAATGCTATTTATATTTTTATTTGTCGATAAAGAACTTGCAAGAAAGTGAACTTTGATCTTAAATCTTATAAAATACAAAATAAATGATTATGAATACATATTCTTTATGTTTTTATTTGACGATAGTCAACTTGCAAGATTCACTTTCTGGAAGAAAGATCTTAAATCTGATAAAATACAAAATAAATGATTATGAATAAATACTCATTATGTTTTTATTTGTCGATAATCAACTTGCAAGAAAGTGAACTTTGATCTTAAATCTGATAAAAATACAAAATAAATGATTATGAATAAATGTTCTTTATGTTTTTATTTGTCGATATTCAACTTGCTAGAAAGTGAACTTTGATCTTAAATCTGATAAAAATACAAAATAAATGATTATGAATAAATACTCATTATGTTTTTATTTGTCGATAATCAACTTGCAGGGAAGTGAACTTTGATCTTAAATCTGATAAAATACAAAATACATGATAATGAATAAATTTTCCTTATGTTTTTATTTGTCGATAATCAACTTGCTAGAAAGTGAACTTTGATCTTAAATCTGATAAAAATACAAAATAAATGATTATGAATAAATGCCATTTATGTTTTTCTTTGTCGATAAAGAACTTGGAAGAAAGTGAACTTTGATCTTAAATCTGATAAAATACAAAATACATGATAATGAATAAATATTCTTTATGTTTTTATTTGTCGATATTCAACTTGCAAGAAAGTGAACTTTGATCTTAATTCTGATAAAAATACAAAATAAATGATTATGAATAAATCTTCTTTATGTTTTTATTTGTCGATATTCAACTTGCAAGAAAGTGAACTTTGATCATAAATCTGATAAAAACTTAAAATAAATGATTATGAATAAATATTCTTTATGTTTTTATTTGTCGATAATCAACTTGCAAGAAAGTTAACTTTGATCTTAAATCTGATAAAAATACAAAATAAATGATTATGAATAAATACTCATTATTTTTTATTTGTCGATATTCAACTTGCAAGAAAGTGAACTTTGATCATAAATCTGATAAATACAAAATAAATGATTATGAATACATATTCTTTATGTTTTTATTTGTCGATAATCAACTTGCTAGAAAGTGAACTTTGATCTTAAATCTGATAAAAATACAAAATAAATGATTATGAATAAATGCCATTTATGTTTTTCTTTGTCGATAAAGAACTTGGAAGAAAGTGAACTTTGATCTTAAATCTGATAAAATACAAAATACATGATAATGAATAAATATTCTTTATGTTTTTATTTGTCGATATTCAACTTGCAAGAAAGTGAACTTTGATCTTAAATCTGATAAAAATACAAAATAAATGATTATGAATAAATGCCATTTATGTTTTTATTTGTCGATAAAGAACTTGGAAGAAAGTGAACTTTGATCATAAATCTGATAAAAATACAAAATAAATAATTATGAATAAATTTTCCTTATGTTTTTATTTGTCGATATTCAACTTGGAAGAAAGTGAACTTTGATCTTAAATCTGATAAAATACAAAATACATGATAATGAATAAATATTCTTTATGTTTTTATTTGTCGATATTCAACTTGCAAGAAAGTGAACTTTGATCTTAATTCTGATAAAAATACAAAATAAATGATTATGAATAAATGTTCTTTATGTTTTTATTTGTCGATATTCAACTTGCAAGAAAGTGAACTTTGATCTTAAATCTGATAAAAATACAAAATAAATGATTATGAATAAATGCCATTTATGTTTTTATTTGACGATAAAGAACTTGGAAGAAAGTGAACTTTGATCATAAATCTGATAAAAATACAAAATAAATGATTATGAATAAATTTTCCTTATGTTTTTATTTGTCGATATTCAACTTGCAAGAAAGTGAACTTTGATCTTAAATCTGATAAAAATACAAAATAAATGATTATGAATAAATTTTCCTTATGTTTTTATTTGTCGATATTCAACTTGCAAGAAAGTGAACTTTGATTTTAAATATGATAAATACAAAATACATGATTATGAATAAATACTCATTATGTTTTTATTTGTCGATAATCAAATTGCAAGATAGTGAATTTTGATCTTAAATCTGATAATAATACAAAATAAATGATTATGAATAAATACTCATTATGTTTTTAATTGTCGATAATCAAATTGCAAGAAAGTGAACTTTGATCTTAAATCTGATAAAAATACAAAATAAATGATTATGAATAAATGTTCTTTATGTTTTTATTTGTCGATATTCAACTTGCAAGAAAGTGAACTTTGATCTTAATTCTGATAAAAATACAAAATAAATGATTATGAATAAATGTTCTTTATGTTTTTATTTGTCGATATTCAACTTGCAAGAAAGTGAATTTTGATCTTAAATCTGATAATAATACAAAATAAATGATTATGAATAAATACTCAATATGTTTTTAATTGTCGATAATCAAATTGCAAGAAAGTGAACTTTGATCGTAAATCTGATAAAAATACAAAATAAATGATTATGAATAAATGCCATTTATGTTTTTATTTCTCGATAAAGAACTTGGATGAAAGTGAACTTTGATCTTAAATCTGATAAAATACAAAATACATGATAATGAATAAATATTCATTATGTTATTATTTGTCGATAATCAACTTGCAAAAAAGTGAACTTTGATCTTAATTCTGATAAAAATACAAAATAAATGATTATGAATAAATGTTCTTTATGTTTTTATTTGTCGATATTCAACTTGCAAGAAAGTGAACTTTGATCTTAAATCTGATAAAAATACAAAATAAATGATTATGAATAAATGCCATTTATGTTTTTATTTGTCGATAAAGAACTTGGAAGAAAGTGAACTTTGATCTTAAATCTGATAAAATACAAAATACATGATAATGAATAAATATTCTTTATGTTTTTATTTGTCGATATTCAACTTGCAAGAAAGTGAACTTTGATCATAAATCTCATAAATACAAAATAAATGATTATGAATACATATTCTTTATGCTTTTATTTGTCCATAATCAACTTGCAAGAAAGTGAACTTTGATCATAAATCTGATAAAAATTTAAAATAAATGATTATGAATAAATCTTCTTTATGTTTCTATTTGTCGATAAACAACTTGCAAGAAAGTGAACTTTGATCTTAAATCTGATAAAAATACAAAATAAATGATTATGAATAAATACTCATTATGTTTTTATTTGTCGATAATGAAATTGCACGAAAGTGAACTTTGATCTTAAATCTGATAAAAATACAAAATAAATGATGATAAATGCAATTTATGTTTTTATTTTTCGATAATTAACTTGTAAGGAAGTGAACTTTTATCATAAATCTGATAAAATACAAAATAAATGGTTATGAATAAATATTCTATATGTTTCTATTTGTCGATAAACAACCTGCAAGAAAGTGAGCTTTGATCTTAAATCTGATAAAAATACAAAATAAATGATTATGAATAAATACTCATTATGTTTTTATTTGTCGATAATCAAATTGCACGAAAGTGAACTTTGATCTTAAATCTGATAAAAATACAAAATAAATGATGATAAATGCAATTTATGTTTTTATTTGTCGATAATCAACTTGTAAGGAAGTGAACTTTGATCATAAATCTGATAAAAATACAAAATAAATGATTATGAATAAATACTCATTATGTTTTTATTTGACGATAATCAACTTGCAAGAAAGTGAACTTTGATCATAAATGTGATAAAATACAAAATACATGATTATGAATAAATATTCTTTATGTTTTTATTTGTCGATAATCAACTTGCAAGAAAGTGAACTTTGATCATAAATCTGATAAAATACAAAATAAATGATTATGAATATATTCTATTTATGTTTTTATTTGTCGATAATCAATTTGCAAGAAAGTGAACTTTGTTCATAAATCTGATAAAAATTTAAAATAAATGATTATGAATAAATAGTCAATATGTTTTTATTTGTCGATAATCAACTTGCAAGAAAGTGAACTTTGATCTTAAATCTGATAAAAATATAAAATAAATGATTATGAATAAATATTCTTTATGTTTCTATTTGTCGATAAACAACTTGCAAGAAAGTGAACTTTGATCTTAAATCTGATAAAAATACAAAATAAATGATTATGAATAAATACTCATTATGTTTTTATTTGTCGATAATCCACTTGCAAGAAAGTGAACTTTGATCATAAATATGATAAAATACAAAATACATGATTATGAATAAATATTCTTTATGTTTTTATTTGTCGATAATCAACTTGCAAGAAAGTGAACATTGATCATAAATCTGATAAAATACAAAATAAATGATTATGAATATATGCTATTTATGTTTTTATTTGTCGATAAAGAACTTGCAAGAAAGTGAACTTTGATCTTAAATCTTATAAAATACAAAATAAATGATTATGAATACATATTCTTTATGTTTTTATTTGACGATAATCAACTTGCAAGAAAGTGAACTTTGATCATAAATGTGAGAAAATACAAAATACATGATTATGAATAAATATTCTTTATGTTTTTATTTCTCGATAATCAACTTGCAAGAAAGTGAACATTGATCATAAATCTGATTAAATACAAAATAAATGATTATGAATATATTCTATTTATGTTTTTATTTGTCGATATTCAACTTGCAAGAAAGTGAACTTTGATCTTAAATCTGATAAAAATACAAAATAAATGATTATGAATAAATTTTCCTTATGTTTTTATTTGTCGATATTCAACTTGCTAGAAAGTGAACTTTGATCTTAAATCTGATAAAAATACAAAATAAATGATTATGAATAAATACTCATTATGTTTTTATTTGTCGATAATCAACTTGCAGGGAAGTGAACTTTGATCTTAAATCTGATAAAATACAAAATAAATGATTATGAATAAATTTTCCTTATGTTTTTATTTGCCGATATTCAACTTGCAAGAAAGTGAACTTTGATCTTAAATATGATAAAATACAAAATAAATGATTATGAATAAATGCTATTTATGTTTTTATTTGTCGATAAACAACTTGCAAGAAAGTGAACTTTGCTCTTAAATCTGATAAAAATACAAAATAAATGATTATGAATAAATGCTATTTATGTTTTCATTTGTCGATAAACAACTTGCAAGAAAGTGAACTTTGATCTTAAATCTGATAAAAATACAAAATAAATGATTATGAATAAATGCTCTTTATATTTTTATTTGTCGATAAAGAACTTGCAAGAAAGTGAACTTTGATCTTAAATCTTATAAAATACAAAATAAATATTCTTTATGTTTCTATTTGTCGATAAACAACTTGCAAGAAAGTGAACTTTGATCTTAAATCTGATAAAAATACAAAATAAATGATTATGAATAAATACTCATTATGTTTTTATTTGTCGATAATGAAATTGCAAGAAAGTGAACTTTGATCTTAAATCTGATAAAAATACAAAATAAATGATTATGAATAAATATTATTTATGTTTCTATTTGTCGATAAACAACTTGCAAGAAAGTGAACTTTGATCTTAAATCTGATAAAAATACAAAATAAATGGTTATGAATAAATACTCATTATGTTTTTATTTGTCGATAATGAAATTGCAAGAAAGTGAACTTTGATCTTAAATCTGATAAAAATATAAAATAAATGATTATGAATAAATACTCATTATGTTTTTATTTGTCGATAATTAAATTGCAAGAAAGTGATACATGATTATGAATATATAAAATACAAAATAAATGATTATGAATAAATATTCTTTATGTTTCTATTTGTCGATAAACAACTTGCAAGAAAGTGAACTTTGATCTTAAATCTGATAAAAATACAAAATAAATGATTATGAATAAATACTCATTATGTTTTTATTTGTCGATAATGAAATTGCAAGAAAGTGAACTTTGATCTTAAATCTGATAAAAATACAAAATAAATGATTATGAATAAATATTATTTATGTTTCTATTTGTCGATAAACAACTTGCAAGAAAGTGAACTTTGATCTTAAATCTGATAAAAATACAAAATAAATGGTTATGAATAAATACTCATTATGTTTTTATTTGTCGATAATGAAATTGCAAGAAAGTGAACTTTGATCTTAAATCTGATAAAAATATAAAATAAATGATTATGAATAAATACTCATTATGTTTTTATTTGTCGATAATTAAATTGCAAGAAAGTGAACTTTGATCTTAAATCTGATAAAATACAAAATACATGATTATGAATAAATATTCTTTATGTTTTTATTTGTCGATAATCAACTTGCAAAAAAGTTAACTTTGATCTTAAATCTGATAAAAATACAAAATAAATGATTATGAATAAATACTCATTATGTTTTTATTTGTCGATATTCAACTTGCAAGAAAGTGAACTTTGATCATAAATCTGATAAATACAAAATAAATGATTATGAATACATATTCTTTATGTTTTTATTTGTCGATAATCAACTTGCAAGAAAGTGAACTTTGATCTTAATTCTGATAAAAATACAAAATATATGATTATGAATAAATGTTCTTTATGTTTTTATTTGTCGATATTCAACTTGCTAGAAAGTGAACTTTGATCTTAAATCTGATAAAAATACAAAATACATGATTATGAATAAATATTCATTATGTTTTTAATTGTCGATAATCAAATTGCAAGAAAGTGAACTTTGATCTTAAATCTGATAAAAATACAAAATAAATGATTATCAATAAATACCATTTATGTTTTTATTTGTCGATAAAGAACTTGGAAGAAAGTGAACTTTGATCTTAAATCTGATAAAATACAAAATACATGATAATGAATAAATATTCTTTATGTTTTTATTTGTCGATATTCAACTTGCAAGAAAGTGAACTTTGATCTTAATTCTGATAAAAATACAAAATAAATGATTAGGAATAAATGTTCTTTATGTTTTTATTTGTCGATATTCAACTTGCAAGAAAGTGAACTTTGATCTTAAATCTGATAAAAATACAAAATAAATGATTATGAATAAATGCCATTTATGTTTTTATTTGTCGATAAAGAACTTGGAAGAAAGTGAACTTTGATCATAAATCTGATAAATATACAAAATAAATGATTATGAATAAATTTTCCTTATGTTTTTATTTGTCGATATTCAACTTGCAAGAAAGTGAACTTTGATCTTAAATCTGATAAAAATACAAAATAAATGATTATGAATAAATTTTTCTTATGTTTTTATTTGTCGATATTCAACTTGCAAGAAAGTGAACTTTGATCTTAAATATGATAAATACAAAATACATGATTATGAATAAATACTCATTATGTTTTTATTTGTCGATAATCAAATTGCAAGATAGTGAATTTTGATCTTAAATCTGATAATAATACAAAATAAATGATTATGAATAAATACTCATTATGTTTTTAATTGTCGATAATCAAATTGCAAGAAAGTGAACTTTGATCTTAAATCTGATAAAAATACAAAATAAATGATTATGAATAAATGTTCTTTATGTTTTTATTTGTCGATATTCAACTTGCAAGAAAGTGAACATTGATCTTAATTCTGATAAAAATACAAAATAAATGATTATGAATAAATGTTCTTTATGTTTTTATTTGTCGATATTCAACTTGCAAGAAAGTGAATTTTGATCTTAAATCTGATAATAATACAAAATAAATGATTATGAATAAATACTCAATATGTTTTTAATTGTCGATAATCAAATTGCAAGAAAGTGAACTTTGATCGTAAATCTGATAAAAATACAAAATAAATGATTATGAATAAATGCCATTTATGTTTTTATTTCTCGATAAAGAACTTGGAAGAAAGTGAACTTTGATCTTAAATCTGATAAAATACAAAATACATGATAATGAATAAATATTCATTATGTTTTTATTTGTCATTAATCAACTTGCAAAAAAGTGAACTTTGATCTTAATTCTGATAAAAATACAAAATAAATGATTATGAATAAATGTTCTTTATGTTTTTATTTGTCGATATTCAACTTGCAAGAAAGTGAACTTTGATCTTAAATCTGATAAAAATACAAAATAAATGATTATGAATAAATGCCATTTATGTTTTTATTTGTCGATAAAGAACTTGGAAGAAAGTGAACTTTGATCTTAAATCTGATAAAATACAAAATACATGATAATGAATAAATATTCTTTATGTTTTTATTTGTCGATATTCAACTTGCAAGAAAGTGAACTTTGATCATAAATCTCATAAATACAAAATAAATGATTATGAATACATATTCTTTATGTTTTTATTTGTCCATAATCAACTTGCAAGAAAGTGAACTTTGATCATAAATCTGATAAAAATTTAAAATAAATGATTATGAATAAATCTTCTTTATGTTTCTATTTGTCGATAAACAACTTGCAAGAAAGTGAACTTTGATCTTAAATCTGATAAAAATACAAAATAAATGATTATGAATAAATACTCATTATGTTTTTATTTTAGTTTTATCTGATAATAATACAAAATAAATGATTATGAATAAATACTCATTATGTTTTTAATTGTCGATAATCAAATTGCAAGAAAGTGAACTTTGATCATAAATCTCATAAATACAAAATAAATGATTATGAATACATATTCTTTATGCTTTTATTTGTCCATAATCAACTTGCAAGAAAGTGAACTTTGATCTTAAATATGATAAATAC